>NC_056741.1:1452193509-1452484984 GCF_019279795.1 Protopterus annectens
ATTCACATTTTCCATAGCAGCAATTTTAGCATCGCCAGTAAGTGTTCTCAATGCAGATTCATTAGGATGCAACACTGGAAAGTGCTTCTCAAAAATCTCTGACCAAGACAGTGCATCGTTATCACGTCAATTTTCATTCAGAACATTATTTAGTGTAGAGTCATCTAATCTGCCCTCGGATAAAACAATCGCAATAACATCTTCAGAACATGAGGCATTATCATTTTTATTTCCTGCACACACATTTTGCCATCTAACATCCATCTCCATATACTCACTCACATTCTCCACACCTGCTGTCTTGGAAAACATCTCCCTCCATCTCTCCAACAGGACTGACCCCTCCTACTCCCCTATTGAAAATAGAACAGGAATTCCCCCTGGTGCCCTGGTTAAATTTCATTTAATCAGTATGAACAACACCTCAGGTCTTAACAAGAGTCCACTTGCCCACTGGAACTAACCTGGTCAATAAATTGTAAATAAATAAAATGAAGAGAGAAGGTAAACAGATTAAAGAATATGAGAAGAGTATGGAAGAGAAATTTAGTTAGTGGTATTATGAAAGAAAAGGATAAAAGGTGCAATATAATTATAAAAAGACTAAGAAAGAGATGGGAGTAATTACACTGAACAAGAATAAAGATGTATCCATCTTTCATCCACGGAAGGTAGAGTTCGAAGTCAGAATAGTAACACTAATGTATTGTTTACTGACTTGTATTTTTGTAAACTTTGTTAATATTGTAAGTAACGTTTGCAATATGTACCAGGAGAAATAAGGATGCAGTCTGGAAAAACAGTATGATCAAGCGATGTCCCTTTACAGCCTAGCACTAAGCATAGCTGTTCCTTCTGAGATGATAAGGAGCCTGCCCATGCTGCAGTTGCTTTGTCTGCCATATCTCCCATCATTGTCATACCAGTCCTCCTCCCTTGTCCACTGCTTGCAACCAGTTATATAGCATACTTCCTAATCAATTCTTTCCTTTGTATGTTTGTTAATAGTATGTGTAGCACATCTGAAAATGTTATTGTCCCCCAGATGTCTCACTGCCATCTCCCTGGCTCAGGTGGCCCTGCTAGCTGTTACCTCAGATGTTTCCTCTGATAGATCATTGGTATGTATATACAGCATAAAATATGTCCATTTCCTTACTCTTACTGATCACTTTACTCTACTCAACCCATGTAACATGCTTTACTTTGAGTAAACCTGAGGCCGGTTTTAATGAAATCAATTCTCTCATTTTCCTGCTTGCCTAAACTTCTACACCCATTGGTTACCAAGTCTTCAATCATCAATACTGTGCTTCTTCCATTTGCATCATGCTGTATGTCACTCCCCCTTACCTCTTTAACAATTCCACCTCTGCTTCCACCATTCTCAGTCTTCCTGACTGTCTGCGCTGGTTGGCTCCTTATCTGTGGAATATGTGAGCACTTTTCCATGCCTCCAGTGCTCTTCTTCTAAGACCTCTCCAACATTCTGTTTCTTTTTTTGCACTCTGCCTCTCCTATCTGGTGGACTATCATTCCTTACACATTTCCCTTTTGCTCACCTAGATGTTTTGTTTCCTACTTCGCTACCTCTGTCTCTGTCGTCACCTTATCACTTGTCACAGCTCTTCACATCTCTCCTGCTACACTGGATTCATTCTTCTTAACCTGTCTTTCTTGGCTACATCTTACATTTTCTCCTTGCACATTTAATCTGGGCCAACAATCTCCTATTTTTATTTCACGACAGCTGCCTATATTTTTTGTTATCTGCCATTCTCCCACCCAAAGTTTCCTACCTTAGCCTGTCTACAGGCCTCCTGTTTCCTCTTCTCTAGTTTCACTCTCCCTTTTCATGCTTAATTATTAAGTTAACATCTCTAGCTCCTATATTCTGCTATAAAGCTGCCCCAGTCTCCTGCAGACCCTAAATCCTTTGCCTTTCCAATCCTCCTAAAGCCAAACAGTTACTTCACTTCTTAAATACCTCTCAAATTTCCCCATGCTTCTTGTTCAACCTGTCATATGCCTTTCATCCCTTTTCCTGTGTTTCTTTCTTTTCTGTTTCTTTTTGTCTGTGTGTGTGTGTGTGTGTGTCTGTGTGTGTGTGTGTGTGTGTTGTGTGTGTGTGTGTGTGTGTGTGTGTGTGTGTGTGTGTGTCTGTGTCTGTGTCTGTGTGTGTGTGTGTGTGTGTGTGTGTGTGTGTGTGTGTGTGTGTATATATATATATATATATATATAGATATATATATATGTATGTATATGTATGTATATATGCTACACACACACACACACACACACACACACACACACACTTACTAGGAACTACGTCATAGAGTTCATAGACTTTAAAGGTAAGCTGGAAAGGTGGTTAATACAGTAGGTATTGTAGTATGCAGCTAGTGGGTGAGAAGATATGAATGAGAGGTTAACTGAAATTTAATCAGTCTAAGGGAAGGGCCTTCCTGGTATGAACTTGTAGGGTTCACTAGTTCAATCAGATAAGATAACAATGAAAGGGAATTGTGTAATTAGAGTCAACTGAAGTTGTGAACTGAACTGAACAGGGACACAGTATAAATGATAAGAGAAAATCTGACATCTTCACAGAGCAGCCCTACCTGAAAACTCTCTCAAACCCTTGACTTGCTAGCCTTACTTATAAAACAGACTATTTCTCAGCAACTCATGCAATTCAGAACAGTTAATCCTTTTAGAGTCAGAAATTACAGTATGAATTCTTGCCCTAACCTAGAGTTTTTAAAATTCCAAGGAACTCAAATCAAATGTAAAAGAGTACTGCAAAAAAAATATGTGTACAAATTATAAACTATAAATAAATAAAATTAAAAAGTGACCTCGTAGTCTTACTTTGACAGTCTAAACTTTTGAAAAATATGCTGAATGCAAGCAATCTCAGCACCCAATGTAGTGACACATGTTCAGAAATAACCTTGAACTTTATGTTAACTGGCCTGACAGCATGACAGAATAATAAGCTATAAAACAATAACTGAAATCTAAAACCTTACAATGTTAAAGACTGTAATACAATATTTATTTCTATGTAATATAAACCCAACTTTTTTTTACTATATCAGAAAAATAAACGTACTTGGCATTTCAAACTTGGATTTAAAACGCTCAAAAAAATTCTTGCATGGGTCTGGCATAGCTAGTGTTCCAAATTCAGAGACTACAATCCGATTCTTCTCACAGTTAATTTTGTAGCTGTCACTTTGAAGAAACTTGCTCTTGTAACAGACTGCGCCATTTTCGATATTAAACTGATGCATGAGAGCCATGCCATCAAACCAGTGATTGTACCTGAATAGAACAGATCACAAATGAAATATAATGGCATACATAACTGCTTCCAACAATTCCAGCTAAAAATAGAAATGCAATAAAGTATTTACATCTCTATTTTTCCTATGATTATTTACACTTGGCATTTTAAATTCATTCAGTGTATAAGACAGAAAGACTAAGAGAAGGAGACATGATTAATAAGTTAAAATGGCTGCATATACATTGTTTTAACAATTCTGAGTAAGCCATTCTGCTTACTGTATGAAAACAACAACCCAATAGTCATTACTCATTTTAAAACAGCTTACTTTCAGCAAAATTCCTGTGTTATTTATGAACAAAAATACAAGAATATAATTTTTTTAGTCCCTTTAATTGTCAACTGTGTCCAAGTATAAAATTGTTTCTACATTCCAGTCATGCCTCTTACTTGCCTCTGATTTTGGATCAAACTTTTGCAGCGTCCTTAGTTATTCCTAAAATTGGCAGTTTTCAGATAAAATGTGGTGGGTTACACTTAATAAATAACGGCAATAATTATAGTGATAGACTTCTTTAACTTCAGAAAATGTACGCTAATTCACATTCTCTAATTTTGTCAACTTCTAGGTTAACAGTACTAATATTTTAAAAAGTGTCCTTGATTACTTCTGGATTTGTCCCTTATTCTGGATGTAAGTCGTTGAGAGCTCTGGCTCCACTGAGTCAGAAGTTTACAAATTTGTGACGGGACCAATAGATTGAATGTTTTTAGTTTCCACATCATAAAACATATGCAACGTTTTCTAAGAGTGCACTGTGTTGCATTATTTAGGAGTTGGCTTTAGGATGGGTTATTTAATAAGGGTCCTATCTACTGGTTTTGGCAATGGTTTAAATGAAATGAACAAGTCATAAGAAAAATCATAAATACAAAGTCAACAATCCTGAACTCAAATAAGTCACAAGTCACATACAATGAAGAAATGCTTTATGATGGTTAAGGTGTTTGCCTTGCAAGCACAAGGTAAAGGGTTTGAGTCTCACAAGGGATAAATGGCTAGGCTTAAAATGGCTCGCAAGGGCAGTTAGCTTAGTACTAATCTATGAACCTATGAACCGATGATACAACAGTTAACTTCTTTTGTTTCATTTTAAATGAAAATGAAAATGCACTCTTGAAATGTCTTGTATACCATAGAAAAATGTTACATGACAAAAACTGTATGGAATTCATAACAACTGCAGATGCTTTTTTGAAGGGTTTCAGGCTTTCTCATCCTAGTTAAAATCTGTTCTATGACTGCGTGCATGTGCATAGGATCATAGGAGGTTACTAGGCTAATGGCCCTGGGGCCCACACAAGCCTAGCCAAGAGTTTATCCCCAAAAAAGAAACCTCAGTCAGCACCTGTCACCCCTGTCAGTGAGGGACACAGGTGGAACCCCTGGGACAGATTTGTGGTTTCCCATTCACTCACCAAGTTTGTGCTTGAAGAGGGTCAGCGAGGCACTCTGTTTGACATGTATGGGTAGTCTATTCCAGAGACGGGGCAGCCTCTGGGAGACAAACCTGTCTCTCCAGCAGGCTTTGTTGATGTTGCATATTAGATTCAGGCCTTTCAAGTGGGTAATGAGCAAGGAGTTAGACTTATGGATATGGAACATCTCTAGTAGGACAGCATCTGATATTGCCTTGTAGGCGAGACACAGATCACCTCTGAGCAACCTGTACTATACCAAGTAGACTGATAGTGATTTGAGCCTGTCCACATAGGACAGGTGTTGGAGGCCATAGATTCTCATTGTGCGGTATTTCTGTGGCCTTTTCAGTTGGTGCAGGTGTTTGGAGAGGTACATATCAAATGGGGTGTTATAGTCAATTATTGGCTTAATGAGGGAGGACTACAGAGATGTAATAACCTCCTATTTTCTGGATGCAATCCCTTTACTTATGAGATAAACCAGGTAAAAGGCTTTTCTGACCACTGCTGCTACATGATGATCGAATGTGAGATTGTTGTTAATCTGAACACCCAGGTGTCTCACCACAGATTGTGTGCTTAGGGGGTTGCCGTTGATGTGATAATCAGTAGGGGGCATGTTTTTGCTGAATGGTATGATAATAAATTTTTTTTTGTGTTTAACTTAAAGCCATGACTTTGTCACCATTCATTTCTTACTGTGAGACCCTCTTGTAGTATGTTAACATAATTTGGGGAGTCAATGACAGCATCCAATTTACAGTATTTGCAAACTTGGTCAGCCCCAGGCCTTTTGTCTTTGTCTGGACCTCTAAGAAGAAGATTCCAAACAGTGGGAGTACCAAGATAGATCCCTGGGGATCACCACTAGTGACAGGTCTACTGTTGGAGGTGAAGATGCCTATTTTGACATTGTGGGCCCTATCAGAGATCCAGCTGGCTACCCACCTCATGAGATAGGGATTTACTCCAAGTTGTGCTAGCTTTTTGATGATGTCTGAGTAGGGGAGTGTGTCAAAGGCCTTGACCATGTCCAGTTAAGCTGTATGTACTGACTTTCCCTCATCCAGGGATAAATGATTGAATGAACATACAGTGAATATTCAGATGAGCAGGGGTAATATGAAATTCATGAAAAGTATCTGTGAAGTATCCATGCTGCACCATGGTGAACATGATGCTAGTGATCAACTTCACTGTATGGTAGCCGTGGGTACACAAAGTTGCAGTGATCAAGCTGAAAAGATACTATAGCATAATCAAACAGCAAAAAGTAATTTGGGGAAAGAGATACAAAATATATTTCAAAGACAGAAGAAGGAGTGTTGCTCATCTGGTCATGATAAAACAGACGAACTTCTATGATTTCTGTTCAAGCAGCTTTATTATGTACAAACACATCAGGATTGAGGCTTAATAACTTTAGATTAGATAAACTTATAAACAAACTAGCTATTATACTCATACATGCTCACTCTCTGGCTGCACTCACAAAATGGCACTGAAGCTAGCACGTGCTGGCTATTTATATGCACCTGCTGACCTTGAAATGCTTCTTAAAGGTGCAACACCCACACACACACACACTATTCTACAAGGAGGTCTTCGTAACAGATAATACCTGGTCCTTAAGTGTCAATCTGTCATCAAAACTCATACCAAGATTTCTCACCCTCCTCATAAAAGCAAATCTATCTGCTTTGTAAATTACAGTGTGATCAAGAGATGGACAGTTAGATACCTCCATGGTGCTATAAAACACCATTGCAACAGTCTTGGACATGCTAATTTACAAGTGGTTGGCAGACCTCCAGTTCTGGATTGATTACAAGTCCCTTTCTACTGGCTCTACTACAGAAAACATGACCAAAAGTAAAAAGAGATAAAGTTGAGTATCAGAAGCTTAGCAATAAAAACCTATACACAGAGAACAGCAACAGGCCTTGAATGGAAGCTTGTGAAACTCACATGTAACAGTATGTGCAGAGATACAATCCATTAAGCAAAACCTCTGAGGTATGAGACAAACTATTTGAGGATAGTGGCCAAGGCTTCACAAAAGGTTTGCAGATGCGTTGAGTAAGATATTATATGTGTCAAATGCAGAGAAGAGATCTGGGAGGACCAGAATGGAGTAATATCATTCATTCCTCACCCCAAGGAAAAGGAGATAATTAAAACAAGAGTAATGATGGTCTCAGTACTGTGTCTAAAGTAGAAACTGGACTGGAAAGAGTCATGAATAAGGTATTCCAGGAGAACTAATTCAAGATATATATAAATAATCTTACTAATCTTGCCAACAAATAGAATATTAAAGACTGAGAAAGTTGCAAGGATCAACAGAATACTTCTACAAGACAGGGGTTACCAAAGTAAGAGAAAGTTGCATCCCAGAGGATTAATACAAAATAGGGTCCTTAACATGCTGTAATTGGAATATTTAGGTAAAAACTTTGTATTAAACTCCTCAGTTTTGCACTTTTATCCTACAACCAGGACTTCATCACAACAGAGGTAAAACAGTCAATTAATCATTTAAATGTGATTTATAAGTCATGGACCTATAATAATTTAGTGCCAGTGAAATTTTACAATACATGTGTATTTCTGTAAAAATTAAAAAAAAAAAAACAATAAACAATAGGATGCTTAAAATATTTTAAAATTATTTTTATTTTACAAGGCAGGACTTGAGAATACTTTTAATACTGAGGTGGCAATTTAAACCAGGACAGCACTTAGTGTTTAACTTAATCTCCCACCTGAGTTGCTTTACTTTCAATCAACTATTCAGTTTTCCACCTCTTTCATCCATACCTCTCAAGTGTACCTCACTATGAGGAATGTACCTCATCTGAGGTCTTGAAAAGTTCATGTTCCTGGAAGCTCCACATTGAAATGATATGTCACACATTCAGTGTTAGGATTTTTTTAAGTGAAATGCATTGTAAATAGAAATTAATCACAGTAATTCATTAAAAGATCTTTTTTATAAGTAAAAACAGCATATGTTAACCACCTGACAACCTTCCTAGTTGAAGCTGTTAGTAAGCCATTAGTATGTGTTCCACATTTTGCCCTTTTGTTCCACATTATGAGAGCTAGTGTTCCTCATTTTGGAGATAGGTTGAAAGCTATGCTTCCATCATTCTTAACTGAGTCAAAAAAGTTATGTACTGACCATAACATTCCATCTGTGCTGTCCATTTTCAATCTTCCTCAACTGATGGGTTTGACTCTGATACTTGGATCCAACTTGGCTGCTTCTACCAGATCATTGGATCCAAGAACTCTGGAGTTCCTCCCTTTACCCATAATGCCCCACCAACCTAGCATACCTCATATTGAATTTGCTGCCCCTAGATATCAAGGGACATTAACAAAAGCAGACAGGAAAAAGAGGAAGCTGGAGCTCAAACAAGGAACAGAGGTTCCTGTGTAACTCTTCGATCTTTCCAGATGCAAAGGAATGGGGTAGGTGGGAGGGAAGTTGAGGAAGAATGAAAATGGACAACACAGATGGAACATTATGGTGAGTGCACAACTTTCTATCCGATGTTGTCCTTTTCATTCATTCCTCATCTGATGGGGCAGAGTCCCCAGCTACTGTAACCTTGGCAGGCCCTCATGGAAGGATATTCTAGGGCACCGCAGAGCAAAGGTCACTCTGTTCTTGGAGATCAAATCTAGTTTGTAATGAGCAATTAAGGTGTGAGAATTAGCCCAAGTTATCACTGCACAAATATCATACAAGGAAGCCCTTGGCAAAAAGGCTGAGGAAACTGCCATAGACCACATGGAATGAGCTCTAGGAGGTTTTGGCAAAGATAACCTTTTTTCCCTATAAACAAAGGAGATATAGTCAGTTAACCATTTGGCAAATGCAACTTTTGATACTGGTTTGCTCAATCTGTAAGGAGAAAATGAAACAAATAATTGGTCAGATTTCCTGAAGTCTTTGGTTCTATGAAGGTAAAAGCAAAGTTGTCTATACACATCCAAAACGTGGAGCATATAGCCCCCCATTTGAAAACTTGGGGAAAGGAAATTGGTAGATTAATGACCTGGTTTATGTTGGACTCAGAAGCTACCTTATGCAAAAAGAATGGATTTGTTCACAAGGACACCCTGTCTTTCTGAAAAAACAGGTAAGGAGGTTTAGAAGATCGAACTTGAGTTTTAATACTCATCTAGCTGATGTGATAGTGACCAGAAAAATGGTTTTCCAAGACAAAATTTTAAGATCTGCTTTGGCTGAAGTTTCAAAGGGAGATTGTTTTAAAGCCTGAAGCATGATATTTAAATACCAAGGAGGATCAGGATCATTTAATGGTGGTCTAAGCAAAAAAGCTCCTTTGTGAAAGGCCTTGCATAGTTTAGAAGAGGCTAAAATAAAGTTATTTTCACCTAGGTGGAAATTTTGTGATCATGATTGGAGCAGATAATGGATGTTGAAGAATGGACCATTGACTTGACAGTGTCCATTGAAGTATCCTCATGTGGAAGCTGGACAGAGGAATGAGAATGATAGTTGCTACCATGGATCCCAGGGCTTGTAATATTAATCTGGCTGGAAGAGAAGAATTTTAAATCACTTTTTCGACTTGGGACCTCAGTGTAATTATCCGAGCAGATGGAAGAGAGGCTATCTGTCTGGCTGTGTCCAGACAAGTACCTATGAACTCCAGATTCTGTGTAGGTGTGAGCTGAGATTTATTGTAATGGACTGTGATTCCCAGATGAAAACACAGTTGGAGCAAGTAGTCCCTTGCCTGTAGAAGATGATGCCTAGTTGGGTCAGTTAGGAGCCAGTTATCTAGCTATGGAAACACTCAGAATCTCAGCAGTCTCAAGTGAGCTACTACCACTTCCGTAAATTTCGAGAACACCCTGGGGGCTGTGGAAAGCCCAAAGGGAAGTGATCTAAACTGATAATGACTGTCTCCCATTTTGATATGATAGTACATGTCCTGATCATTTGTCCAGCACATCACTGAACTGTGACCATCCAAAACTTTGAATACCATACAAAGTTATTTAATTTGCTGTGATCCAGAATTGGTCTCAAGTCCCCTGTCTTTTTTGGCAATAAAATAATCTTAATAAATGCTGGACCCTCACTGATCTGGGGGGGCACCTTGGATGATTCTTTTTTCTAGCAGCTTTTTTATTTCTAGTGATGGTCCTTCAATCTGACTGGGTGGCACACTGGGGATTTTCTTCACATTGGAAGAAGGAGCTAGGGAAAATGGTATGGTATAACTTCTGGATATGATTCTGTACACCCAAGAATCATTTATAATAGATAGGCAGGATCTCTCATGCAGAGACAAATGCCTCTGATGGCCTCCAGAGGGGAACAGTCAGATCTCCTTTCAGGAGCACTGATAGGGCTTATTTAGGAAGGAATCTCTGAAGCCCTGCTTCTGCAGGCCACCTCTGTCACAAGGGCAGCGTCTTCCATTCAAGTTCCCCTTTTGCCCCTGGAAGAACTATCTTCACGTAAATCTTGAAAAAGACCCTGGGATTTCCATAACCAGATTTTTCTACCTCCTCAATTGTTCCTAGAGAAAGGTCATTGAGGGATTGCAAAACATACACCCATAGCAAACAGGGTCCTTCCCTTTTGTTCACATCTGGACAGCATATCCTTAACCTTGGGGCCAAAGAGAGAAGATCCATCATTGACAAATGAGACTTAAAGGGATCAGAAAAATCACATAAGTGGATCTAGGCATGTCTCCTGATGGGTATGCCTGAACACACAGCCCGTGAGGTACCTTCCATAGCATGAGAGCTCAACCACATGGATGCATTTGAGATAGATTCAATGGTGGCCATTTGTGAAGAAATTTTGTTTCCATCCTCAGATGACATAAACCCAGAAATAGATTTGACAAGCTCCTTGGTCAGATCTCTTTATACCCTCCTAAAATGTGCCAAGTAATTCAGCAACATGAGGGCAAAGGTTGTTGAAGTGTACACACACTTCTTAAAAATGTCCAAAGCCCTCAACATTCTATTCTGAGGATGAACAGAAGAACTCTGCTCTGCCAGTTCTTTCTTTGTGGCTGCAGCCACAACCACAGCATCAAGTGGGACTTTCTTGCTCCAGTGTGTGTGATCTTCAGGGGGAGATAAACTTTTGTATGGTCTTTTTGATATTAACTTAACAGTGGCTGTCTCCTTCCATGCCCACTGAGAGACAAGGTCAATTAGCTTATTGGCTGGGGGGGGGTCACCCAAAAAGTAGATGGACCAGACCCAATAGCCTCCAGGAACACCGATTCCAACTGGGAGGGGATATCAGAGGATCAGCCACATTTTTGTTTCAAGAGCTCCAGGATGTCTCCAAAGGATACTTCTTCAGATGATGATGTGGGTGACCCCTTTCCCTCATTAAAACTGGTATCCTCTGTGAGAGATTCCTGGGCAGAATTTTAGTGCCTCCTCTTACACATTTTCTTCCAAGAGATTTACTCAGTAGGGTGTTCTGGGGAAGTATCAGAAGAGATGATGATGTCCTGACAGACCAGCTAGAGGCTTGTTTTGGCTGGCTGTCCCAGTGGAAGGGATGGATGAGGCTCAGAGCAAATATCTGGATGAGGTATGGTTGTTTGATCCAAGAAGGGCAGGAATGTCTCTTTACTAGCCAAGGAGAAAACCTTCTCCACAACCTCAAAGGCAAACACCTAGGGGACACAGAAGCCAATGGTACCAGAGCTGGAAAATCTCAGACTGTCAGTTCCTGTAACCCACCAGTACTCCACCTAAGGAGGGAGTCAGACCTGAGCTATCCAGTGCCGTGGCCCTGAGGGGAAGAGATATGACAGCTTTGGAGTTGACTCCAACCCCACAGATCTGATTCCACTACTTCAGCTCTGAACATCTTCCATCTCCAAAAGATTCAGTGCCAATTGGCTCAGGGGAACCATCGAAGTGGAAAAACAGAAAGTCTTCAGATCCAATGAAGACAACCCAGAGATCTCATATCTGAGGGCTATGAAACAGTCAGTTGGATCAGAGAAGGAGATACCAAAGGAGAAATGGACAAATAATGGCTTGCAGACCTGGTTGTGGTCAGAGCCGGGAGAACCTCCATCTGAATCTGTGCTCTGAGGAACTTCCTCATCATCCTATCCAAAGCAGCTTCCTAGTGGATTCTGGAAGATCTAAGACAGGATGTGGTGAACAGAGGTCTAGAGTGCCTTTGCAGAGATCCCCCCAGAAAAGGAGAAGGGAGTTTAAATAAAACTGGATCCAAGAGAAGCATCAGGGAATGAATATGCGGAGACTTGGATTTCAAAATGGTCAGATCTGAGGCAGATGGATCAAACTTTTTAAGAACTTTTGTAGAAGGCTACACTGAAGGAACCAATGCTGAAACCAAGGAATGATAAGGTGACTACTTGCAGGACTCCTTTTCCTTTGACATAGAGTCAGGTTTGTTTTTATCAGGCTTTTTGCTAGGGGGTTGAGTCCCAGCAACAGACGAAGTAGAGGTAGATGGAAGAAGGCCTTTAAACACTAGCTTGTTTCTGTGATTCATTTAAGCTCTAGAATTGAAACTGGAGCAGATCAAACCATGCACTTTGAGGTGAACAGGACCTAGATAATACAACCTTTCCATGAAAGCATCAGAAATGGGAAGCTTGTACCCACAGGTAACGGATTTTTTGAATCCTATAGGTTTGTCAAGCAAAAAACTATAGCACTAATAAACTCTGTAGAGAAAACAATTTACACAGCTATAAATGAAGAAAGGATTTTTTAGTTAGAAAAGGGATAGAAAAAGAGTAGAAAAAGGAGAGAAGTAGAGACAGCTACTAACAATGGTAGACAAAAATACTCAACAGAGTAAGAAGAGATACCAACAATGGTATCGGTAATGGTACCGAAAAACAGTAGCTCAGTGACAGTCAGAAAATAGCTAAGTTTACCTTAGAGATTATGGGAGGGAGGAAAAGAAACAGTAAAATATGAAAATAAAATTTAGGCTAACTCACAAACCAAGAAGAATTGAACAACTTGGAAAACTCTAATGAAACAATCAAGAGCAAAGGGATCTAAGTCTGAAGCTAATGGTAGCAAACAATATCCGAAGTATGTTAGGTTGGCAAGCCATTATGAGTAAAGGGAGGATCTTGAGAGTTCTTGGATATGGTGATCTGGTAGAAGTGGCTGAGTCAGATCTTAGTAACAGATCAAAACCCATTAGTTGAGAAATAAATAAAAAGATCAACATCAGATCAAAAATTAAAAATTTTTTAAAATCCAGACAACCAGCAACAAAATATTTATAAAGTGCATTGTTGTGATTTTTTTTATTTATTAACATACAAATGCTTGCTTATTCATTCATTTAACTTTGCTTTGGTTTTACCTACATAGAAACTTTCACAAATTTCATATATTGTACAAAATTCTCATAGCTGCCAAAACTCGTATTCAAGTGACCAAAAAACAGACAAAGTAGAATATAGATTTACCCCATTTAGAACTGCAGCATGGGAACATACCTTTCTCTTTTTATGTATGTAACTCATTCTGGTTATAAATCCTGTGTCTGCCCTTTCCATTATTTATTTTAAATTATCATGTCTCCCAATAAATATTAGGCCACTACCATGTTTCTTCTAAATATCAGGATAACAATGTAATTACTTTCTACATCATAAAGTATAGGCAAAGGCTTCTGTTATAATAAGATAGGTTGATACGAGCACTTTCTGCTTTCTACACCTTCTTTTATTTTGTAGGTAATAGACTTCTTTTTATAACCTCTTCCATTAAATAAATCTTTCAGAATTTGTAAATTAACTTCAAAATCTGCATTATTTAGTAGAAACTTAAAATCTGAAGACTTGGTTCTTTGACATATTTATTTTTATATGCAAGGGATGACAACTGCTGGCATCTGTGTAACTGTTTACAAAAGTGTGTTTTTATTCAAATCTGAAGAAAAAACATTAGAAGTAGAATTAAAATGGATACTTACATCCAAAATATTATCTTAGTAGTATTATAATTGCAAATAAAGCTTAAAAACCTTGAACTCTCATTTAAAAATATTTTGAAAATGTTTGACTTTATCTAAAGCGATGGCTGTCAGTAAATAAAATAAATAAATTGGCATTGAATCTAACATAAAAAACTGATTTCAAAATGTCCACTTATTAACAATAGATATATAGTGGAAGGGAACAAGGATAAATAAAGTAACATTGTTTATTTCATTATATACCACTGAATTGTATGAAATGATTGGCCAGTGGAGATGTATATATCACTTATCATTATATAGATGGAATGCCTTTGGACCTGTTTCATAATGACCAGATAGATTTGGAAGTATATACTTTTTTTAAGTTAGAATATCCTAAGACAGGAGTCAAGTCTTTTTTTTTTAATTCCAAAATTGCACAAAAGTATTTTTACCCATCCCCCTTTATGATCCCATGTGTCTTGAAAAGATTCCAAGACTGAACTTGTAACTTACTAGTGAGAATATTTTATCTTAAATAAAACATTCAAGTTAATTTTTAATGAAATTAAAATAAATTAAGCTAGGAAATAGGAAATAATTGTTTATGATCACTGCAGATATTACATTTTTTTATGCAATTATTCCACAAGTCTTGGTTGCAGTTATGGTTAGGAATCTTTATCAAGTTGCACTGAATTTACCAATCAAGATATTAATGTGTGATGTTTATCAGAAATTATAATCACAGATTTTTTTAACAATTAATAGAGAAGCATTTTAACAAACAAAAGGGTAGCAATAAGTTTTCTATAGCACTGGCTTTCACAAATTTAGTGTTAGACAAATAGTGGCAAGTAACTTTGTTCTCCTTGGACATTTTCAAGTCAGATATTTTGCATGTGAGGTTTAATGAAAATCTATTTTTGTATTTTTCTTTATAGACACATCTTTAGAACAAGTCAAGAATTTTCAAAAGACTAAATGATAGTTTGCTTACTAAACTTTTTATGCAAATATAGTGATATTGATAAACTTTTTGGATGGAAATATCAATGTTAATTATATTTCTGTTGTTTTTTTTTCTTCAGATTTCTATAGAAAACTTACTTTTGTAAACAACTACATAAGAAGTCATGCCATGCATGTAAAATTAAACGTGATAAAGAATCATGTTATACAATTATCTAAGCTTACATACAATGAGGTTTTGAAATGAATTTACACATTTTGAAAGTTACTTAGTGAAAGTAGTTATAAAATTGAGTTTAATAATTACATAAAAGAAGGTGGAAATAGTTTGCATTAGTCTATCATATTCAACAAAACATATGTCTTCAGTTATTGGTGTAGAAAGTGAAAATGTTTATGATTATTCCTATGCAGTCATTTGCGTTGTGGATAGTAACTTTAATAAGGGCATATTATGGACAACTGGTAAGTGTTACATGATTATATGATGGTTTGAAGAAGTCTGCTAGTGGCCCAATATTTCTTTGAAAAAGGATGGTATTTTAAAATTCTTATTCGAAAGGGATTAGTTTAATATAGAAAACTGCAAAGATATGTTTCTATGTCACACATGTAAGTTGTTTAAATTTGTTTACAGCAGTCCATGTATGTTTTTGAGTTATGTGAATAGGAGTTTTGACAGCTCTGAGAGGTGTATTTGTAATAGCATTTAAGTTATATACTGTGAAGTATGTCTAACTTGTTAAGGGTTCTATGTAGGTAAAACCAAAAGAAAGTTAAATGAAGAATTAGTTAGCACTTGTATGCTATTAAATCAGAAAATCATAAACATGTACTTTATAAACATTATGTTGGTTGAGTGTATTTTAAAATATTTTTATTAACATTCTGTTGGTTGAGTGTATTTTAAAATATTTTTTTTGTTCTTCAGTCAGTCAAAAATGATATAAGTGGGATGTTGGATAATTCATTGGAAGTAAAAGAACTTAGGTGGCAGATTAAGTTAAATGTTGGGTACACTCCTGATTTAAACAGCTGCCTGAAATTAAAAGTGTACTCAAGTCCTGCCTTGTAAAATAAAAAAAATAATTTGAAACAGCTTTGAGCTTCATTTCTTTTGTTTAATGAGTTACTTAATTTCATGTAAATATAACATTGTTGTAATGGTTTACTGGTATTGAAGTGTTATAGTTCTTATGACTTGTAAATAGTAAGTACATTAATAATTGAGTGCTTGCTGAGTTCTGCTGAAGCCCTGGTTGCAGGAGGAAAATGCCATATCGAGGGATTTAATAAAATATTTTCATTCACATATTCCATTTAGAGTACTTTTTGGACATAACGGCAGTGTTCAGAATTTTGGCTCAAGTTGTGAAGGAGAGTTTCAAAAAATTATTATCTTACTCAGCTTGAACCATGAGGGCCACTATTGGAAGGCAGTGGCAACAGACAAGAAAAGGCTGGCATGCATAACTAAGATGTAGGCCTGGAGGACACAGCAGTAATCCTACTGCTGAACAAGGTACCGATGAGGCTGCATGTAAAATATGTTCTGCAGTTTTGACAATTTTTCAGAAAGTGCTAAGTTAAATGGTTACTATAATTATAAGAGAAAGTAAACCACTTAAGTAAGAAACATGACCATAAGCAGTGAATGTACTGTCTGGAAGAGAGGAAGACAAAACAGAAAGGGGGATGATGGACAATAGCACTGTGAACTCGCAGCTAACTTCACTGCTTCATAGCATGTGAACTCATTTTAATATTTTCTGAGGTGCCTTCTTTGTGGAGTTTGCATATTCTCTGCAATCTTACTGGTTTCTTCCCACATGGCAAAGATTTGCTGGGAAGGCAGAATGCTGATGTTAACTTGCCCCTAAGTGTCCATTGGGTGGGAAACATATGAATGCATGTGTATCTTGTGATAGACAAAACACCCCTTCTAGAACTAGTTCCTGTCTTGCACCAGCTACTTTACCCAACAAATTTTAGTTGCAGCAACCATTAACTGGTCCAAAGGTGATATGGAAAATGAATGTGTGAATTATATAGATACACCAAACTGTAACAGGACAGAAAGAAGATGTTGGCTTATGAAGAAAAATGAGGGTTAGGAGGTATGAGTAGCAGGAGAACAGATGAAAGCTTGGGGTGGACTCTGGGAAGTTCTGCTTCACAGATAGGATTACATGCATGACCAACAGACCTGCTGAATACAGTACTACTAAGGGTTTAAGTAGGGTATGGAATAGCTATATATATATATATATATATATATATATATATATATATATATATCTAAGGACATAGGAGGTACAGAAAAAGGAGCACTCCAATGAATGTTTGCAGTGGCACTCAGACATGAAGATCAAGTTTTAGTTTTCTTTTTTTTTTTATTGCATATTCTTTATATATATATATATATATATATATATATATATATATATATATATATTTATATACAGCTACTGTACCTTTGTGCCCAATAAAATAACACTGTTAGTGACAGGCAATAGCTAGGTTTAGCATGATATTTAAAATAAATGGATTTCAAAGATTTATATTTCTCTGAGAAACTGTGTCTATTAGCAATACTAAAAAATATGACCCTAAGGCAATGAGGTTCAATATTTTAATGTGTTTCACAATCATCTGAAATTCTTGCTATTTTAAATGGGGTATGAACTGATCAGAAGAGGTAACTAGGTTGTCAGGCAAGCTATGCAAAATTGTTCACAGAGACCCTGTACAACCATGTAAATGGCTGTATAGATACTGCTGTACCTACTAAAAGTAAGCCCAAAAACAAACCTGGTGAAATCTTAACCTTAATAGGGTATATAAGAAAAGGAAAATGTGATGGCTAAAATCAGGAAGAGCAACTCTTATAATGATAGAAGCTTTCTAATTAACCTAAACAGGAAACTAAGAGGACTGATTAAGTCCAGCAAGGCTAATTATGATGTCAAGACAGTCTTATAGGCTAAAGACAACCACAAGGCCATCTACAGCTATGTCCAAAATCTCAAACATCAGTGTTCCAAACAGGTGGTCAATGGTGCCACCTTCAATGAGGAACATGCCTTACAGAATTTGCTGGCTGACAAATTCAGCTCAAACTTCACCTGCCACCCCCCCCCCCCGTTTCCCTCCATGAAATACCTACTAGCATACCACCAAACTATTAACAGGGAGAATGTACTGACAGTGCTCGCTAAGGCCAAAAACAGAGCCTAAAAGGGCCCAGACAATATCCTGGGATGCCTTCTAAATATTGGGAAACATGACCTATCAGGACCAATTGAGTCACTTTCAACTATAGCATCAAAACAGGCTTTGTACCATGAGAATGGAAGACTACAATGGTTATCCAATTTCATTATGGTGGACCATTAACTAACTCCAGAAATTACAAATCTAATAATCTGACTAGTCTAATATGCAAAGCCATAAAACAAATTATCATGGAAATGATCAATAAAGACATAGGCAACCTTCAGACACTGGACCCAAGCTAGTCTGGCTTTGTCAATAGAAAGTCATACTTACTAAAACCAATGGACTTCTTTAAGAAGGTCACCAAGGCAATGGATGAGGGGAAAATGGTGCATACAAGCTAGCTGGACCTGGCTAAGTCATTCAATACAATACTCCACTTGGATATAGTTGACAAACTCACCAAACTGGGCATAAACCCTTGTATAACTCACTGGATTGCCAGCTGGCTCACAGACAGGACCCAGCAAGTCAGGACTGGTGATACCACCTCCACACAAAACCAGTCACGTGTGGGATATCTCAGGGATCCATGTTGGGACCGCTCCTATTTGGCATCTACTTCTCAGATGCAAAAGCTAAAGTCAAGGGCCTTTGGCTGACCAAGTCTGCAGATGTCTACAAATTAGGGGCTATCATAGAGTCCCTCCATGGCACAAAAATCTTACAAGATGGTCTAACACAGACAAATGACAGGTGCCAAAGGCACAGATTAAAACTCAATGCCAAGAAAAGCATTATAATGGCTTTGATAAAACTGCCATTCGGGCAAATTACTCCATTGATAAGACACTCCTAAGAGTTTACCCATTAGTCTGGGATCAGGGAACATATGTAGACAGTAATCTGGTCTTTGACCAACATGTGGCCAAGGTAGTAAAAAAATCATTATTTGTCATCCAACTTATAAGCAAGGGTATGGCATCCAGGTCCAAGCAAGTCACTTTATTTGGTCCTTATCAGGCCCATCATTGAATACAATGACCCCTTCTGCATGTACCTGATCAGGCATATGCAACAGTTGGAACACCAACAAAGGTTTCTCACCAGGACAATCCAGGATATCAGTACATTTGTCCTATATGGATTGTTTTAAAACCTTATCTGTCTTCTCTGTCTCCTACAGATTACTAACATGCAATCTATGCCTGGCATAGAAGACATCCTCAGATCCAGCTCTGATGGATCTTTGGCACATCCACAAAATGAATAGCATCAAACCCCCTAGATCAAAGGATTTAAATGTTGCTTGTGACATAAATAAGATGCGTTGGCTCTAGAAAAAGCTCCCAATCAATGTGAAGCACAATCCATCCCTAACCCTGTTTAAGCATAACCTTGACCAATGAATGGGAAATCAGAAATTCACCCCGTGTCTGGCACCAATATCTCTGATAGATAGAGGTGGACAGTAATATCCAAACTAACATACCCCCCACACACATAACCCCTAGAAACTTCCTAACTAAAATCACCCTTCCTAATAAATGCCTGGAATAGACTGCCCATACATGTCAAGCAGAGCGCATCTTTGGCCCTCTTCAAAAGGAAGCTTGATGATTGGATGGGAGAAAGGAAATTCACCTCAGGGATCACGTCAGCCACCCTGCTAGACAGGGGTCCAGGGAAGTAAATAGTGTGGGAAGAAATAACCAGGGAATTGTTATGGCTAGGCTTGTATAGGCCCTAGGGCCGATAGCCTAGTATCAACCTATGAATCTATGAACCTGTGTTACAAATGGGTTGGATTGCATGGCTAGGCTTATTAAGGCCATTAGCTTTGTATAAAACTATAACCATGAGCTACGAACCAATGAAAATAGTGGCAGCAAGCACTGATATAGGAGGAGGAAGGTAGATACTGCTGGGATCACAGAAATATAGGCCAATGACAATATGCGGTGGCCTCTGGAGTTGTCAAGGTATAAGGGGTTATATGTACCTATAATTAGAGCCCAGGAGCCCTTCAAATCTAATAGGGACACAGATGAATGTCTTTCAAGATAGTTTTGTCATCACATATGCAACTGATAGTAACAGCATTCAGAACATTTTGAAAAATAATTGGAAAATGTTCAGTTATTATGAAAATGCTGTAGAAACAGTAGGAATAGGACCCAGAATTGTATTTAGGAAAGATAAATCACTAAAACAATACATTGAAAGTCAGAATAGAGAAAGTAAGGGAGCATTAACAAACAAAAAGAGGGGCACATTTAAATGTGTTTTTTTGCACTCAATGCAAACATACTAGAGAAAGACTGGATGATGATTAATGGGTTTAACACTTTGTCTGATTTTCACTGCAATTGCAACACTTCTTATGTAGTTTACCTAGCTTAGTGCCAAGAGTGTGATGTTTTTTACATAGAAAAAACACAATAAAATTTTGTCATAGAATATACAAACATTTTTGGATATAAAAAAAAACACAAGGATTCTAATGCTTTGTTTAGACATTTATCAAAATTTCCTCAACATAGGTATTTATTTTTGGTTTAAATACTGTTACAAAGTCTAGCAGACGGGAGCCTTGCAATGATTTACTAGAGCTGTGTGAACTTAAATTGCAAATTAGATTACATGCTCAAACATCACCAGGTTTGAATAATGGACTGTCACTGGCTAGTGTTTTAAGGTTACGCTCATATAATGTGTAACATTTTTTCTGGTTTATGTGAAATCTGTCTCTTTCTTTTTGTTTTTTCAAGTGTATGTTTCTTTAACAAACTTATTTTGTGGACTCACACAGTGCAAATGATTATTTAACTGGGGGGGGTTTGGATTGGTACTGATTAACTATGTGACTGGGAGAGGAGTTATTTAAATGTGAGCATTTTATTGATTTCTTTATATTCTGATGAAGCCATGGTTACACTCAACGATAGTGCTCAGTATTTGTTTTTACACCATAAAGTTTCCTGTGGTTTTTACTGATGATTTCCGAGACCTGGTTTCTAGCTTAATTTTGGAGTTTTTCAAGGTTCTTGGTTTGTTGTGTCAAGGTATAAACTGTTTAAAAATGGCATGGAAGGGAGGGAGGGATAGGGTAGGAGGAGTAAAATAAACTATTTAGGAATTGCAGAGAGAGGAGAAAAGGAGTGGAGGAGGAGTAAATTGTAAAAAAAAAAGAAGGGCCTCAATGAGATATCAGACAGGTTAAGGGAAAAAAAACATCCATAAAGGGGTAAGAGAATGACAGGGTATCCAAAATGAATGAGTTGTTTCTAAATCCTATAAGGCATTCTGGAACCATGAGTTATCTGATTTATTATCGCAAATAAAACTTTCACTTAAAGTTTCTTTAGGCAAATGCTTAACACAGTTAAGACCACACTTTAAATAACGCATTAAAATGACATGATCAAACACATATTAAATAATTTAACACAACTGAGCAAAGGCATGGAGTTGCCCAAAGTTCTGTTAAAAGAACGCACAAGTCATGTTTTAAGGAACAGATTACAAATATTAATTCAAGAAAAAAATGATAAAACAGGCACTCATCCATGTGTCAAAGGAAGTTTTTGTAAATGCATTACAAGGAGAAAGTATTTAGGAACTCAATAACAAGACAAGAACTTATTTTTAAAACTGTTGCTGATTGTTATAGTAAAAATCTAATTTATTTAGCTACATGCATAAAATGCACTGCATTTTACATAGGAAAGACAAAGAGGAAACAGAAAGACAGGAAAGGAGATCACATGTAGAGCAGCAGGAGGAAAGCAGAGACGAATGCATTGTTTAAGCATATAAGGGATAATGATCAGGAGCATAGTTTTCAAGTCTGTAGTGATACAAACTGCATTAAAAGACTTAAAAGTAGGGGATACAATGGCAGCAACAGAAAATGTTGAATATAAATAGATTAATATGTTCAGAGTACATCCGTTTTCAAGATTAAATAGACAAGTGAACATTAAATCAATATAAAGAATCTGCATAATAAAATAAAGCACTGCATTAACTTGGTTTTGGTTTTAATAGATTTAAATATATATATATATATATATATATATATATATATATATATATATATATATATAGGTCCACTATGAAAATCTTGAACATTAGAATCCCGACGTTCAGACGTTCGAGATTTTGAAATCTCGAAATGCAAAAACAAAAAAAGTTAGACATCACATTGCTGCATGAGGGAAAGCCTCCCTGCACTCCCCAAGTGAGGGACTGCACCCCTACACCCCCTGCTACTTAAATATACCAACTCTGAGATCGCACTACAGTGAAGAGAATGGTAAAGTTACTGTTCCACACTGTTGGGTGATCTCAAATGTTTAACTTCGAGATTTCAAAATTTCGAACATCTGGACATCGGGATTCTGATGTTCGGGATTTTGAGATTTCAAAATTAAGAAGTGGACCTATATATATATATATATATATATATATATATATATATATATATATATATCTAGATAGCTAGATATATGTATATGTATATAATCGCAATGTATTATTTAAAGTGTGGTCTTAACCACATTAAGTACTTGCCTAATGAAGTTTTAAGTGAAAATGTTACTTAAAATAATAAATCTTACTGTTTCAGATAACTTGTGGTTCCTGAACACCCTATTAGATTATATTAAGAACTTGTGATTGTTAAGACAGAGGATTGGGACAGTTTGTTAGTTCCCAGATATATTGGAATATGAGATATTTAGCTACTGAATAAATGGGTTTTATAAAAGAAAGAGTGTTATTCTCATAGGCAATCTGAATCTTCCCGGAGCAAACTGAAAGATTCTGAGCTCCAGGAACCAGATAGGGAGGCGATTGATGTCTTGGCTTGTGAGAGCTGAATAACTGTACTTGCAAAGACAGAATCATGGAGCTGCCCTAACTATGGTGGAGGGGTGATTAGCCATCATTGATCATGCCACTGTATTATTCAGAATGGGAGAGAAGAAGAATCCAAAGACAAAGATGATGTTGTGGGGTTTTAGGGGATGATTATGCTGGGCTGAGGAACAGAGTCAAAGATATGTGACTGGAGGTAAATTAAAGGGTGAACAACACAGGGAAATGGGAGATGCTGAAGGTAAATGGGAGACTGAATATTCTGAGCTATGTTTATCGCTTTGATGATCTAAAATGAGAATAAGAAAAGGCCAGTGTGGTTATACAGGAACATGAAGCTAATGGTAAAGGCTGAAGGCAGGATATACTGTAGGTGAGATGGAGGAAATAGGCAGCTGAAAGACCATAGCACAAGGAAGCAACTAAAAAGTTCAAAAAGAAGATGAGGGTAACCAATGAAAAAATCAAAATGGATATGGCATAAGAGATCGAGAAAGTGAACAGAGATATTTTAGGTATGTAGCAGAAAGGAGGATGGGAGAGAGACCTGACCAGAATGTGTATAGCTGGGAGGGAAGTCATGAAAAGCAAGTAAAAGATGATCAGTTTTATGAAGTAAACAAAGCAGAAGGTGTGATTTTGTGAAAAGAAAGAGGGCAATATGTGAGGGAGGATGCGAAAAGGGAAGTGGTTACCCTGAGTGAGGTGAGGTACATGGGATGGACAGCACGCCTTACAGAGCCCGTCAAAATCTGGTCATTGTGTTGGTAGAGCCCTAATAAAAATCACCAACCAGTACAGAACTGCCTGAAGTCTGAAGGACAGCAAGTACAGTATAATTTTACAATGGAAAGCAGGAAATATCCAGGGAGCTGTAAGCCTGCTAATCTAAAAGCAGTGGCAGGAAAAGTCAAGGAAAGAATACTGTGGCCAGGACTTGTTGCTTCCTTCAAGAAAAATGATCTCTTAAGACAACAGCTAGCATGGTTTCATTGCCACAATCACGTGTAAACTGAACGTGTTCCAGGTTTATAATTTGCTTACAGAAGAACCTTTCCAAGAGAATATCAGGAAACACAAGCTACCTGGACTTCACCAAAGCGTTTGACTCAGTCTCACACAAAAAGCTATTAGGAAAACTGCAAGGTTTGGGTATTAGATGAGGCCTAAGGAAAGGGAATAGTTGATCGGTGGAGACAGAAAACTATAGTGAGAGGATGATATCAGGAATAAGAAAAGAGACTACTAAAAGGGTGTCATAGAGATCAGTCTTGTCCAGTGGTCTTCGCTGTGTTAATTTTAATTAATTAATTTAATAATTTAATTTAATATTTATTTTGTGTCAATCTAATGGAAAAGAGAACAGAATTAACCTCTAAGGAAAGGTGTCAGCTGAGGTTCACTGTAAACAAACCCCTTGAGAAATATTACTTAGGAGAAGAGAACTGATGTGACAGAGCAGTAAAAAGATCCAAGGGCAATGGTCCCATCTGGAGTGGACCACCAGAAGCAGAATGACAGGAACATAACATCAATGAAGAGAATTTGAATGCTGAGTTGTGTACTCCTCAAGATAAACTACACAAGCAAAGACGTATCATCTGGTTATGCTGAGCCTTGCACAAGCAACATCTTAAATACTATGTGCAGCTTTAAGGGACATCAGAATCATGGATGTATTGCAGGAGAAATCAACCAGAATGGTGTGCAGAATTGAAAGTAGGGAGTATAACCAAACAAGAGTAGAGTGGTTAAGAGGTCCATATTATAGAGACCAACTGCTTCAAGCTACTCCCTCAATCTGGCAAAGTTTTTTTCTTCACAGAGAGATTTTTGTATCCATTTAATAGAGTAGTAGAACAAATAGTAGAGATAGACTCTACAGAGACATTCAAGTAGGCTTCTATCAAGAGAATTATTCAAGAAGGCATGGAAAGGTACAGAACAAGAAAGGGACTGATAAAGAGGTAGTACAATTTTAAATGTACTTGTAAGAGAAACAAGGCAAGCTTGCTTCTTCTCCAGCTAAATACATATAGTGGATTCTTCAGTGACTCTGCAATGCAACAGGCAGTGTCTGAAATTTCAATCCTGCTTGAATGTCTACAGCAAAGGAAAAAAAAAACTACGAGCACCTAGTATTCTGTTTCCATATGTAAGCAATTGTGACTTCTTATTCTCCGCTATAATTAGAAAGCATAATTTTATAAGTTAGCAATGGAAAATCAAAGTTGCCAGCAGAACTGTATCAAACTGTAACAAATCACTTCTTACTTGTCTGTTCCAAATTCAAACTTCCCTGGTCCATTTCTAAGGAAGTTGCCTTTTATCCATTTTGGAATTACACCCTTCACCTTTGCAGGTATTGGCTGTGGTGTTTCTTCTACTGTTGTTACAAGGGGTGCTAAGCATTCTAGCCCTTTACGATTTGAGAAGTATACTCGCTGATTTTTTGTTGCTGAAAACAAGTTGTTTAGACCTTTGAAAAATGGAAGCAAAAATTAGTACTGACAGAAATAGTTTTTACTGTAGCAGTGCATAAGAATGAAAGCATCCTGCAAGCTGCCATACCAGAGTAAACATGTCCACTGATCTGAGAAGAGTTTAAGAAGTTGTATATACAGAAACAGTATATTAAATAAAGAAAAAATTGCAAAGTTTGTATTTTGTGTTGGACATATAGAGGATTGTGATTGGAACATCAAAAATAATTCATTCTGTGTTTGAGAAATGGATTTTAGAAATTCAGTTGAGGGCAAAGCTCAAAATGTTTCCTGAATCCATTTCAAGGATACTTAATAAATTATCATTTTAATACATGGGTAGTTTACCAATTAAAACAATATATGTGGCACAGGAATTTGTCTAACACCTCTTAAAGCTCTAGGTTAATTAGAGGTGTACTTCTTTCTGGCTACTGTTTGAGTGGCATTGTGAGCTTTGCATTGTTATAAAATAGTTCTTCATATGTGTAAACCTTGCTGTATCAGACTTACTTACCATCAGTTTTGTAGCACATAGTCTTTTAGTATTACACTGTAATTAGATCATATAGTTCTTTATAAAAGTTGCGGGAAATATTTCTGTTTGGTCCTATTGGAATGCATGTTCTTCTGCTATGTTTTTTTTTCAAAATCTTTTTAAAATATTCAGTCACAGATGTCAGTATTTTGGAATGCATAAGCATGCGTATCACATTAGAGTTCATCAGTGTTAACATGTGGCTTTGTGTTATGATGTCTTCCAGTTTACACTATTTACTATTATACCATGACCCCCCATTAATATTCCAAAACGTGCAAGCTGATTGGTCAGCGTGCACATTGTAAATCGACGTATACTAATGGAAAAAAGGTCTAGTCACCCGAACCTTTTCCATTAGTATAAGTCTTTTTTAAAACACTGTCTCGCTATGTTAAAGGAGTTTAACATAGCACGACAGGTTTAAAAAAGGCAACGGAGATTTCCGTTGCTTTTTTTAAAGCTGTCTTGCTATGTTAAACTCCTTTAACATAGCGAGACAGTGTGTAAAAAGCAATGGAGATCTTGCTTTCTCTGTTGCTTTTTTCAAAACTGTCTCGCTATTTTAAATGGGTTTAGCATAGCGAGACAGCTTTAAAATAAGCAACGGAGATTCTCCGTTGCTTTTTTTAAAGCTGTCTCACTATGTTAAACCCATTTAACATAGCGAAACAGTAAAAAGCAACGGAGATCTTGCTTTCTCCGTTGCTTTTGCCCACAGCTCTGATGTACTGCATAGGCATACGCATGCGCAGTACATCAGAACTGCCGCAGAATACCAGACAGCTGCGGAAGGGCAGCAAGGAGGCATTATACAATGCCATTATTTAAGAAAAGTAATTATTTTTTTTCTTAAATAATGTCATTGTATAATAGTAATAACCCACTTCTGGGTGTGGGTAATGCTGGATTTACCCACGGTTGGCTTTGTTTGGCCACTCGGGCTTTGCCCTCGTGACCAAACCACGCCAACTGTGGGTAAATCCAGCATTACCCACACCCAGGCATGGGTTATTGCTATAATACTCCACTGACTCCACAGGTATTGCTAAACACATTTACACAAACACAGGAAACTTAAAAACATCTAAAACCAAAACAAAGGAAACAAAGTGCCCGAACATAACAACCAGTAAAAATCAAAAGTGGCACTATGGAAGGACAAGTCCAAACACAAAATATATGTATGCGGTGTTAATAAAGTATATATTTTTATTTTGTGTTCGGAGTTGTTCCTTCCATAGTGCCACTTTTGATTTAAACTAAAAAAAAAACATATAAAATTAGTTGTGCAATGAGTTTAATTTACATCAAAGACAACAGCTGTAAAGAAATATATGTATAGAGACCTTCATATGGTTCAGTCTAACATTTCCTTCCACTGCCCACAACAGGAAAGAATCATCAAACATGAAGCATGCAGGTGTTGTCAGAAAGAAGTACTACTTTCAATGGAAATGTCTTTTGTTGAATGTAGTGATTGATTGATTGTATTTTACATTAGCTTACATTTTAGTCAACTTTGTGAGGAACTGCTGGATAGTTTGTTGATTGGGATATATTTTCAAGTACCTTACTTGGGTCACTGTTGAGTGTCATTGTAGTTGCTATATATAAGAAGGGGGGGGTTAAAGACTCCCTCATGTTGGAGGTCTCTGAAGAGGGAAAATCCTTGTATTAATATTTAATTTGCATTTTTATTCATTTCTCAATTATCTGTGTTGAATGATATGATTTGTATGTGTGCTTCATTCTATGTTTCTTGATTTCAGTTGTATATTAGCAGAAACAAAGGAGTTAATTGCTTTAATTCATTTTACACTGAGTGTTTGTAATACACCTCCCCACTTTCCAGAATTTGCAGAATGTCCACATTTTTGCCTCATATATTTGGTCTATTCTCATAAAATGAGTGGTTCCTAGAAAATCATTGAGGGTTGCCCTCACTAAATAATAAGACATTTGAGTTTCAGACTTCATGTTCTTCAAAAAATATGTGCTAATGCAAAACCTGTCAGTATAGCAACTTTCTAAGTTTATGAGAGATTTTTAAAATCTGTAACTGTTTTGGGGCCTCTTCCCCCCATTATTTTTCACTTTGTCCCAGATTCTTACACTTAGACTTTGAGAGGGATGTGTCCAAAATGGAGCCGAGTCAGAGACATCATGGGTATCGCAAGTGCTGTATACAGAAAATAATGTATTTATCATCATATGCAGATTAGCTATAACACATGCAAAGTGTATGCAGATGAGGTTGATATCAGATGCAAATTAGGGCAAATCACAATGTAGCGTGATTCAGATATCTATAAATATAGCACACTGAGGTGCTTCAGGCAGCATGTTTGTGCACTGGTATTTCTTTGTGAATAGAGGAAGAGACTGCATTAAGATGCTAGGCGTAGCATACATATTAGATGGACAACATTTGTTAGGGGTTGTTCTCAGATAGTGCACATATGATAAAGGTGCTGTTCATCTTCCTCTGCATCACACATGGATATGACCATGTATGACATACCATCACCTCCACAATAAGAAAATAATTGAATCCTATCACATGGACAGGGACACCATACAGGAGCTTGTAGACATGTGCCATTTCCACACAAAATCCTGAGATGAATGGAATACCAAGCCCTTTGAACAATAAAGTATATGTAGCAATGATCATCCTTACTATATGGACCTTCCAGGAGCCATTGGGGGACATGGTGGGTGTTTCACAAGCATCTGCTTCATGAACACTGCACAATTTCCTTGGCGTTATGCTGCAGCATGTGGAGATCCCACAGACTGCTGAATCACGAAATACCACTATGTGGACATTCTATGGCATTGTTTATTTACTTGATGTTTTAGCTATCATAGGCTACAACCCCACTACCATTAAGGACCCTCCTCATCCAGACGAATGCTGGTATTTCAACCAGAAGAGTTTCCACTCCATCAACTGCCAGGTGGTTGGTGTTTAGTGTTCGGGGTATTATAGACAATATGTCTCTGTGCTATTCAGTTGTTTCCCATGATTCTCACATCTGGTAAACATCTAACACAGGCCAGAAATTTGAGCAGGGTGATATCCCACAGAAACATTTTACTAGTGTTGCCAGATGTGCCCTGGAGCCATGGTTCTTGATGCCAGTTTGTAACTTACATGATACTGATAAATCATACAGTTCTGTACTGTCTCAGATCTGCAGTATTGTGTAACATTTGTTCAGACCATTGAAAGTCTGTTCCTGTTGCCTACATTTCTTTGGTGGTACACTGCAGTATACTCTGGAGACCTGTAACAAGGGTCTATATTGAATCAGCGAACACTTAAAAAAACGAACGCTGATTCATCAACCCTATATAAGTGAAAGCTTACAATCCTGAACTCCCGGAACAGCGATTTTTTTCCCAGGGAAAAAGAAATTGCTAGACCGGTTTTGGGAGTTTTCCATTTCCTCCACTGTGGTGCGATCTCAGAGTTGGTATATTTAAGTAGTATACTGTTTTAAGATTTTTTTTTTTTTGTGGAACGATTTTTTTCCCTGAGAAAAAAATCACTGTTCCGAGTGTTTGGGATTGTAAGCTTTCATTTAAATAGGGTCGATGAATCAGCGTTTGCTTTTTAAGCGTTTGCTGATTCAGTATAGACCTTGTAACAATAGTTAGTGTCTGTGAAATGCTACACAGCATGGTGGTATGCAGACAGCTAGTACATGGTATCACCACGATGAACCAGGCAGACTGGAGACAGTAGAGGAGGAGGTGTCAGATGTGGAGTTGTCAGAGGAAATGGCTGCAGGGGAACCCCATGCAAGGCTGAGGTGGGCACAATATGCTGCAGCAATAGTAAAGAGGTGGCATCTGTTCAACAAGTAAGGGCTTGACTAGACCTTTACTGCTAGATGCAGTACTAATCCCAGGCTAATCACTACAGTGCATTGACTGGTCATGGCATGCAGCAGACATGATTTACCCAGTGTAACACAGAGGTGGGCAGGGCACATTTGTCATAATATGCCCAGGTGGAGTGGGCACACTGATAAGGGCCAGCAACTGCCACATAGGTGGAAGTGGGGATGGACTAGGAAAGTGAAAGTTATTGTCTGACGTGGCTGGGTGATTGGCAGGAGTTATATATACTGTGTAGGGAGGCAATGGAGCTTCCTGAAGGAAGCAAGTGGCCAGATCTTGTCGGCAGTGGCACAGTATTATTCAGAGGACATAGTAACAGCAGATGGTGGAGCACTTCATGGACACTGATGTGACAACAGTTGTAGGTCCACAAGCAGGATCAATGCTGACTTTGTACAGCCTCAACCATGAGGAGCTCCCCTTTATAGCAGGCACTGCCAGCAGCATAATCTGGCAAGGATGATGTGACTGCCTGCCCATACATTGTGGAGGACCACTATAGAGGCTACTTCTGACAAGGTGGTCCTGTCATGCTACATCAGCATCACGATCAATAGCTGGTAAAGAGGAAGTGGCATTATGTGACCTCAGGGGTCAGGTACACACCAAAGGTCAGGTATCCCAACCTGTGGTGTGTTCCACTGTGGAGACATAGGAGTGGCAGCCATAGGTACAGAACTGGCCCTGAGGAAGTCCCAATGGACACTGAAACTGGCTACCAAGAGGCCATCCAACAACATGAGCAGGTGAATGTACCTCTGTCCTTTTGATCCAGGCTTTCCAGGCCCTTGTTATGTCATCATGTATGCCACATAGTATGCTAATCATTTCTGCCTTTGCATTAGTGGTATTGCTGCCTAGATCACTCACCTGCACATCCATTAATTTATGCCCTATTTGACACCTTGGTTAGGCACTAGGCAGGAGCCATGGTACCAATGTCCACTGGCATGCCACTCCATAGTGTCTTTTTGTGATGCCACTACTCACTGCTGTTGTGTGAGGTAGTGACAATAGTGCATATTGTGCAAGGTTGCCAAGCATTTATTGTTCTTCCATATCCAGAGGAGGGGCAGGGACAGGTTCCACAGCCAGTACAGTTGAATCAGTGGATGTGGGAGGGGGTAGGGTACCCTCCTAGGGTACCATCCATTGTAAAAAGTGTTGACACCGGCACAGTGCTGCCAGACTGTGGCATGACTATGCTGACATCATCGTCCAGCTCCAGTGCTGCATTGAAATCAGGCACGACCTGTTCCACTGAAGTTGATCTTCTGACAAATGATCCTATGAAAAAAAATGTGCCTTCTGTGCACAGTCTGCACGTCCTCCCAGCGGTCATGTCGGTTTCCTGCTGGTGCTCCGGTTTCCTCCCACATTACAAAGACATGCAGTAGGTGGATTGGACAATGTAAATTAGCCATAGATGAGAGTGTGCATGTGAGTGAGTGGTACAAATGAATTACTGAGGCACGGCTAGCCACCCAGCGGTGTAAACTTTGGCTTGAGATGATTGTCACTGCTGAAGTGAAACCCTGACCACATGTGGAAAATGGGAAAAGGGGATGAGGATGGATGGACCTGCATGTGTAAGTGATATTTGACAATCCCATACCCCAAAGTAGCAGCATCACTGCAGAAAATGTTTCCTTACATTTACTGAATCAGTAGAAGGTGAGATATGCTCTTTAATATATAAAATTCCAGAAAATGTGACAAAAAACAGAACAGAAAAAAAATATTTTTGCAGAAATCCCTCCTTTCCCATGTACAAGATTAGTCTCATCCCTTTATATATATATATATATATATATATATATATATATATATATATATATCAACATGGTCTTCATGGCAGCACTACAGTGGAAAAAAAGGAAAAAAAAAATCACAAAGTGTATTGCCAACTTATACAGATCACCACAGTGTGATTGAATGAACCACAATATTCAAACTTACTCTGCATGCCTGAGATTGTACATGCCTCAGTACAGTATAGGCTTGCAGGAAACAGATTACATGAAGAATGAAGATAAATTGACCTTGTGGTGCATGATGCCATGCCTGCATCCCACACATGCCTGTAGGAAAAAGATGGTGGTGTTCATTATCAGAAAACTCATATGAGTGATACGCCATAAGATCTTTCCAGTGTCTCACAATAATACCAACCTTGTGCATCCCCAACAGAGACACGTGCTGTTGCAACTACTCCTCATCCAAGCCTTCAGTTATGTGTATTCCCAAGACAGAGAAACCAAAAAGCACTCTGTCAGTGATGTCAGAACCACACCCATCGCAATCTTCTTCCATGTAACGGTTTGGGCTTTCATACAGGCATGTAGTATCTTGTCAGTATATCTGCAGTGGACCTGTTGTGTCAATCTGTTGTGCTACCAGCAGCATTCATATTTGTAACAAGGTCACAAGGTCCTCAAACACACACACACACACACACACACACACACACACACACACACACACACACACACACACACACACACACACACACACAATGCCAGAAGGCCCTGTCAGTGTTTATAATGTGCCTTCTATGCTCATGTACAGCCTAAAGTAGTGTCTCTGTCTGTGCTACTGAGAACTTATCAAGCTACTGACATGGGTTTGATGCAATTTACATTCTTGTACATGGGGACATATACCTGTCCTCAGTGCCTGGGCCGAAATATAACTACCATCAGCGAGTCTAATTCACCACTCATGTTGTAGAAGTTGCTGCAAGAATCATGCTGTAGAAGTTGCTGCAGGAAGTAACATTCCTGCTCTGCACTGCTTTCATAGGCCTCATCTCCACATCAGTCTGGTTGGGGCAGCTTGAGGATGAAATGTGATGTAACATGCACCCTGTGATCTATCTATATGAATGAACCCCTTGTCGTCCTCCACCCAGCAATACCACCATGTGTCCCACAGAATACATACATAGCCTAAAACATTTAGTAGTTGTACCTCTTCTCCATCCCATCCCCTTCTGTTTGCACATCAGTTGAACTACTGTAGCAGAAGATGTGGAGTTCAACACATCACTCTCACTGCATTTTTAACCAGCATAGTTACTGCAATAATCTCTGTAATTCAGCATTACATCTGGTGGGCTACTAATGAAAGCACCTATGGCCTACCTCCTGACATTCCACATTCCATCCATCCTATGCTGTCATCTCCAGAGTCTGTAGGTTGCTGTTGAGCAGCACTACCTCCAAATAAGGTAAATCTATCTATTCTGCATTCCCACTTGTCTCTAGCATGTGCATCGCCACAGTTGCTGTACAACACTTTTTTACTGCGTAGAACACTGTAATAATCTCTGTTAAAAATCAACTTGCTGTACTTCAGCAAAATCAGTAGCATGATGAGTACAACAGTAGTTACGGTGCCTTTTATTGCACTATTCCTGGACTTATAATGCAGCAATTATTCTAATGAAATACATTTGGTGAAATGTTTCTGAATCACACATGATGCAGCAAATTAGCTCTGCAATGCTACTGAGCTCATGCCTGTCTAGGTTGTTGTGTTATATCCTGCTGTCAGGGTCATCAGCCTATATAGGCATGACTGGACAGCATTGCAATGATATCTAGAACATCGCCAGGCTACTATGCTGTAATTGTTTTTGCAGAAGTGGGCTACTGTATACATCTGGCACATATCTGTCATCCACCTCCACACGTCTGTTATGTCCATAGTAGTGCACATTAACTTTGGACTACATGATACTTTTGTACTCTCTATTAATGTGCATCACATGGTTTCCATGATGCATGTTAATGTAATTCAGCTACCATTTCCCTTCAGGTACCATCCTGGAAAGTGGTTATGGCTTCTGGAAGGGATAACATTTGAATAGCTTCAGAGTGGTGGAGCAGGGAGACAAAGATGTTTTCCCACCTGCAGCATCTGTAACACTGGGAGTGCTTGCTGGGGGACTTTTTGTGGCTCCCAGTACAAGGTATATGCCTGCCACTGTTTTGACAGCAGTGTGTGATACAACAGGCATCACCTGTTCTGGTGAGCAGTCCCAGCATTAGTACAGCAACCTGAAGAGGTACCACACTGAGCTTCTCTGCCTATTCTAAAGAAGAGGTTAGGGAGAAGGTGCCTGAGTACTACAGTTTGTACACCTACCTAATAACTGCTTTACAAAATTAGGTCTTATTGTACACCTATACATAGTTACTGAAGGTCATAGGTATTCTTTATTTTTTCCTTTCTGTTTTGTGTCTTCAACACCTGGTAAAATTCAGGAGTATAGAATAACCTGACAGATGAGACAAGCATGTTTATCTAGGTGTCAGAGTATGTATGTATGTAGAATTGTTGTCACACCTGTATATGTTTGCCTCACCTTATTAGTTGCCCAGATTTTCCATGCTGTTAATTAACTTGCTTATAGTTTTGTTTTGCTTTATGTTCATAGGTTCATAGGTTCATAAGTAGGTACTAGGCTATCTGCCTGAAGGCATTTATAAGCCTAGCCAGAATGTGTTGACTTTCACCGCCCCCTTAGATTAGTACCCTGTGCCTCTGTCCAGCAGAGCCACTGAAGTGATCCCCAGGGTAAACTTTCTGTTTCCCATCCACTCATCAAGGTTTCTCTTGAAGAGTGCTAACGAGGAGCTCTGTCTAATGTAGATTGGAATCTTGTTCCAAAGCATGGGAAGTCTCTGGGGCAGGAATCTATCCCTCCCGCATGTCTTATTTATTGTTGTGGTGAGGTTTAGATCCCTAGAGCATGTGGCTCGAGGGGATAAGGTTTTCTTTAGGAGGAGCATGCCCATCACTTCTGGGTTGGACATAGCCTTGTATGTCAGACAGAGATCACCTCTGAGCAGGCGATATGCAACCGAGTACAGCTGGATATTCTTCAGTCGAGCTGTATAGGGCATCTGTTTGAGGCCAGTGATCCTCTTGGTGAGGTACTTCTGTGGTCTTTCCAGCTGTTGCAGGTGTCTTATAAGGTACATCCCAAATGGGGTGTTGTACTCTATGATGGGTCTGATGAGTGATGAGTAGAGGGGCATAATGACCTTGTTTGATCTGGATGCAAACCCTTTTGTGATTAGGTGGGCCACATAGAAGGATTTTCTAACCACTTTGGCAATGTGATTATCAAAGGAGAGATTACTATCTACTTGGGTCCCCAGATCCCTTATTACATTTTCTGTATTTAGGGGACTACCACCTATGTGGTAGTTTGTGGGTACTTTGTTATTTCCAAAGGGAATAACTATGCACTTTTTGGCATTTAGCTTGAGGCCATGATTTTGACACCAGGTATCCATCTCAGTGAGACCCTTTTGGAGGATGTCTGTGTCAGCCGGTGAGTTAATTATAGCCCCTAGTTTGCAGTCGTCTGTGAACTTGGTCAGCCATAGTCCTCCTGTGCTTGTCTGTACCTCTGAGAAGTATATGCTGAACAGGAGGGTTCCTAGGATTAAGCCCTGGGGAATGCCACTTGTAACCGGTTTAGAGTCAGACCTAGCTCCCACAACTCTCACCATGTGGGTTCTGTCCATGAGCCAATTGGCAACCCATCTTGTGACATAGGGGTTTATGTTCAGGCTGGTGAGCTTGTCTATAATACCAGAATGGGGAATGGTGTTGAAGGCCTTTGCGAGGTCTAGGTAGGCTGTGTGCACCACCTTTCCCTCGTCTATAGCCTTGGTAACTGTCTCAAGTTTCAGAGGCATGATCTGCCCTTAACAAAGCCAAACTGGGTAGGTTCCAGTGTTTGGAAGTTCCCAATGTCTCTGTTATTGAGTTCCATGATGATACGCTCCATAGCCTTGCAGACCAAGCTAGTCAGGCTTATAGGGCAATAGTTCCTGGGGTATGTTGTGGCTCCACCTTTCTGGAGTGGAATAACCATTGTGTGCACCACTCTATGGGTACATAGCCTGTGGAGAGGCTGAGTTTGAACAGTGTGTTTAGTTGAGGGGTTAGTTTGTCTTTGAGCTCGTGTAGGATGTAGCCTGGGACCCTGTCCGGTCCCATTTATGCTGTGTTTTTGGCTTTGGAGAGGGCTATTTTAAACTGAGTGTCTGTGATTTCAGGGGGTCTACATTCTTCTGGTATGGTTATGGGCCCTTTTGGGGGTGAGAGGGGGGTGAAGTTTGCACTGAACCTGTCTGTCAGGATGTTGGCAATATTGTTTGGTTCAGTGTATTTTGTGCCATTCTGCACTAACTCCAAGCAGATCTGAGCATTGCCACTTAGATTCTCTAAAGAAAGCCTTGTGGTTATCTATGGAGTCCTTGGCAAGTTTTCTTTCAAAGCTCGCCTTGGACGATTTTATGAGAGATCATAGTTTCTTGCTGATACTGATCAGGGATGTCTTCCCTTCTTGGGATTGTACACTTTTCTGTACTAGTTTCCTCCTTCTATTGTACAGCTTGTTTATGGCAGGGGTCCACCAGACTGGTTTCTTTTCTTAGGGGAGTGAGTCTTGTTTTTTCTTGGGACAGCATGATCCATGCATTCTTGTAGGTGTCTGTAGAATGAATTAGTAAAGGATTTTACAGCTTGGACAGCGTTATCCTTTAGCATGGGGGCTTTGAAACTTTCCACCTCCATCTTAAGTAATGTGAAGATTGCTTTTGAAAAGTTTTTCATGGTGGTTTCCTTGTCCGGGGGTGGAGGTAGAATGTGGATATCCAAAGTGATTTGTTTATGGTCAGATCTAACCAGCGAGGGGTTGACCTCCAGTGTGGAACACTGGTCGCCCATGTTGGTGATGACCTGGTCTAATATGTTGTCACCTCTGGTGGGAGTGTTGACCAGTTGTTCCAGGGCATTTGAGTTTATAAATTCCAGGAAATGTTGGGCAAGGGAGTTAGTACTTCAATAGTTCTCCCAGTTAATGTTTGGGTAGCTGAAATCACGCAATATTAGGGTGTTTGGTAAGACCTATATATTACCCAGTGTTTCCAGAAATGTGGAATGGGGGTCCTGGGACATGGTGGTTGATCTGTAGCAAGCTACAATTTGAATTGCAGTTTTGCCCATTGTTAGTTGCATGTGGATAATCTCTGAAGCATCGTGCTGTGCCACTAACCTGGAGGTGTGGGTATTCTTGATGAATATGGATACTGTCCCGCCTTTTGTTTTACGGTCTGGGTTCTGTGGCCGAAATGTATGGTATGAGTTGTAGCCTGGTAGTGCTTAGGTGCTATCTGGAGCCTTAAACCAGGTTTCTATTACTACACATATATCGATTTTCTCCATACTGAGGAGTGCCTCGAGTGTGTGCATTTTGAGGTTTAGACTTCTGGCATTGAGTAGTATCACCCTCATATTTTTGTTACTTGTGCTATTTACAGCGGTGGGTTTGTCTTTTGAGCCTTGCCTAAAAAAGGCACTATGGGGGTGGCAAGAGCCTTGGCCAGTATTCGAAAGCCTAAGGGTGACAGGTGCAAGCCATCTCTAGCAAAGCAGCGTGGCTTGTTGAGCATGTCATCCCAGGCAGTCAGACTCTGGATCCCCTTTGAATGACACCAGAAACTTAGCCAATTGTTGAAATTGATAATTTTTTCTTTATACCATTTATGTGCCATATAACTACTAAATCCAAGTGTAACTGTGATACTGCCTTACTACTGTCAGGTATCTTTGTATTACACAATGGGTGTAGCAGCACAATTAAGGGTGTATGTATCTGTGTGGTAATTTCCCAGATGACACCATTCAGTGCCTTGTACTTGTGTGACCATCATGCAGGTATTGCACACTGCCATTGTTGACCTGACATGTTGTACCATATGACTGCCCATGACTGTACCAGGTACACCAAATACACCTGGCATACTATGGGCATGGGACTGTAGGTCTGTCACATAACTATGCACTTGGTTTAATGTTTACTAAGTGCATTACTGCCACAGGGTATTTCATGGTGTATTCTTGACATTCTACAGTGCAAGATGTGGTCTCTGGCCACCTACCATGCACCCCTACATTTGTCACACTGCATATACTACATTCTCATACAGTATCACCTTCTCAGAGCTATGCAGTTCAGTTATGTAGTTTATTTCTGCCTGTTTTTGATGCCCATTGCATGCACACAGGTTGGCAGTCATGCACAGTGCCACTGTCCTATGGCTTACCTCCCGTCTTATCCTACCTTGCAGTCCACTTACTTTTGTAATACATGTGCGCAAAACTTCTATATTGTTTTTCTGTTACTCTCACTCACTTCACTACATTTTTCCTCCTTCCAAGGTATGTAGTGCAAAAAGGTATAGCACAACCTACTGATCATTGTTTTTTTTGTTTGCTTTTCTCTTTATTACTGTTATCTTCTTCATCTTATTATTTTTCCTTTGTAGTTTTTTTTCTGTCCATTAACATTCATTCTCTCCATTTACATTCATGTTTTATGCAGTGTCAGTCAAGGAGCTGAATGTGGTACAGTACCATCCACTGAAACCTGCACCTTCCTCAACACCACTAGCTGGGAGTCCTGTAGTCTCCAGGCTGGCCTTTCTGCAGGGCTGGCAGCATTTATCCTTTAGGCATATTTGTAATTGGTGTCTGGAGCTCCTTCTCTGTTGGAAGGGAATGGAAGCTACTCACTCTCTGGTGTCACCAGGGCATCTCCTTGGGTCATTTGGTAGAAGGTGGAAGAGCTGGAGAGGTCAATGCTAGAGTGACAACTTGATCCTGAATTAGCACCCTGGCATATTTTTCCATGTGACTTGCAGAGTCACACAGTTGCATGGTCCTGTTGTCCTGACCACAGGGCAATTAGTGGTTGTGCCCAGCCATGAGGACAATCAGGTAGGTGTCTGATTTATGTTGGAATTTGCAGTATATATATATATATATATATATATATATATATATATATATATATATATATATATATATATATATAAATATATATATATATATATATATATATATATATATATATATATATATATGTGTGTGTGTGTGTGTGTATACGTATATATTTATAATTCTAATAAGAAAACCTTAATGGTACAAATAAAAGGCTTACTAATTCAGGCATTCTAGTACCAAAGCTCATGGCAGTAAATCCAAAAGAGCCCACATGGAAATCATTCTTCCCATAGCAAAGAATGGTAGTTTTATTACCAAATGATGAGTGATTTTGCCCTATGTGTAGGTCTTTATCAAATTTATTTTGTCCATTCAAAAGGCACTGTATGCATTTACCATTTAATCTACATTAGTACAATGAGGGACTTGCCTGCAAATACAGCTTATTTAAGTCAAAGCTTACCTTTTGTCAACTAGTATTTGAGTAAATAACATTGTATCTGTTTTTTCTATACTGTATTTCATTTTATTGTATTACATTCATTTGTTTAGACGTCCTGTTCGATTCTCAGCTAGAGTGTCTTCTGTGTGGAGACATGCGTGAATGGGCGTACCTTCGTTGAAGGTTGTGCGTCAGGGCCGGCAACTCGGCATGTAAAAATCTACTGCCAATCATTAGCAGACCGGAGTTTTGCTGTGGCGACCCCTAACTGGAAAAAGCCGAAAGACACAACAACATTCATTTGTTTAGAGCTCAAAATGAGATGTCAACACTACAATAAACTTGAGCTAGATTCTGAATGATTTTCTCACATTCTTAAAACTGAATAATTAGACTTCTTGAAACACAAGCAGTTCCCATTGCTGGTGCATTTTCCTAAAAAGAAAAAAGTACTTTTTGAGTACTCTGCATTGGAAGGATTTGATACCGCAGAAGCATTTCATGGTGAGCTGTGGTATGTTGACATCAGATGTGGCTAAAGCTGTACTCAACATCCACTGGTGGAAAACACTAAACTACTGCAAAACATTTCAGAAGGTGAAAATGGATTGCATGAAAAATTTATATTGACAGATGCATGTTCTGTTCTAAGGTTGGAAAACTGATGGATATTTGGAAACCTCAGTGGTTTTATTTTCCAGCATCAGAGATGTGATTATCTTGGTAGGCAATCATAGCTCGGCTGCTGAAAATATGACAAAGAACACTGATTTCACTAGTGAAGCTAAATCCTTTGAAAGCAGATGTTCTACAGAAGATTCACCAATATCACAACTTAATATCTAGATATTAAAATGTACTTTTTGGTAATGCAGCAAACAAGAATGAGTGGAACTACAAAATTTTAAGACAGAAAGGATCCACAATGGCAACAAGTACCGATGAGTTATTTAGTTTTCTTGTTGTCAGATATAATTTAACTGCAGATTTAAAATCACCACAAGTCAACTAAATAGTGTACTGAAGGATGATTTACTTGTTTAAAGTAAAATGCAGTTCAACTGCAAAGTTAGAGTCATAAAAAAATCATCTGATTTGGGTGGGTTCATTGAAAAGAAACAATCACATTTCAGGTCATTATCCTATGGTTATGAGAACGGTGGCCATCCAGGATAGCTGATCTGCACAGGATTTTACTTTTTATTATTTTGTCACTTCAGACCCTGTTGCATAACCTTCCTATGAACAGTATTTTCATATTTTCAGTGAGTGAAGATCTCTACAGTAAAAGTATTATTGTTGGTAATTGGTCTGGCTCATTACTCTATAAGAAGACTGCTTACTACCCAGTTCATAACATAATAAAACAGTTAACCTACCTATGGTTGCCCAGACTTCTTCAACTGAAGTATATATTTCTTTAAGTCAAATTAAAACAGCTGTCAGTATGACTAATGTTAACACTGACAAGCCTCCTATATGTTATACCGGGTCTATCTTAGTACATCGACAGTGCAAAATAAAGTCACAGCACGGACGCTAGAACATCGACAAGGCAGAAGACCGACGGAGGAAGACAAGAACACTGCGATGGGGAAAGGATGTGTAAGTATGCTGCTGGTGTTCTGTAGGGGGTTGGTGTTTTGTAGGTGGGATAAGTGAGTTAGGTTAGAGGCGGGTTTAGTGAAGTGTCGCAGTAAGAAGTAGGTAAGTTGGTGTTTTGTAGGGGTAGGGGTGGGATAAGTGAGTTAGGTTAGGGCGCCGTTAGGTGAGTGTGTTAGGGTTGTGGATAGTTGTGTATGTATGGGTTAGTGTTCGTTTGTAAGGATTTTGGTGTGCTTGTGTGTGAGTGTTGGATAGGGATGTGTTTTGTTTGTTGGTATGATGTGTCGGGTGTATGCGATGTCGTGTTTGTGAACTGTCGATCTTCTGGCGTCGGTGAAATGTATGTCGATGTTCCGGTGTCAGTGAATTCGTTGTCGCTATTTTGAATTGTCGATGTACTAAGGTAGATCCGTTATACCATATTGAATTAAAACCTGTTCCATGACACAGAATGTGTCTTCCAAAATACTTACTGTCTACTTACATATGGGGAGTATAAAACTGTTAGACTTCGCAACAATTAGAGTTTAAAATGGTTTACAGAATGATACATGGCTGTTTTGTTATTTATGATAAGGGTAAAATAAATCATTAAACTTGATCATAATTATTCTAGATTGTTCTGCAGTATAAATGCAGTTCATTTTATCATGCTAAATAAAGTACCAATACATCTTTAAAACACTGTGACATCCATATCATATATGACACCACATTAATAATGATTGTTAATAACCTTATAAAAAGAACATGTTCTGTAAAACACATTTCATACTAAAGCAAAACTGTAAGTCTAATTTGTAAAAAAAAGATAATAACTGTTTTTATATTTGTTCAATACCTTAGCATTATTAAGAGATACACGGCAAGAACACTTGTCCATCTACCTACTTAACTGAATAAACTACTTGAAACTTCAACAAGGCATATTTATTCCTCACACAGGGAGGCTATCAGAGAGAGAGTCTCCTAGATCTGCTAGCTAAAGTGATTTTGTCTGGACAAATCCTTTGTACTCTGTTTCTTGTTAATTCTGACTGTCATCCACTGAGTCATGGGTGGGATACTAGACTTGACTCAATCCTTCTGGAATACCTCTGTTTTCATTATTAAGAGATGGTGACATCTGTAATTCTGCAACACAGTATGATACACAACAACTGATTTTTTATGTCATCCAAAAATGTAATTAAATAATCTAGTCCTGATTCCACTGAATCAGTTTAAACTACACAATTTATACAACTGTCATGTTCAAGTTGCTGCCTAGTTGAGTAACAAACCTGTGCAGTATTCTACTTAATCTAAAGATTCTTCGAGAGAGAAATAAGCAGATTATCAATAAACTATTTAAAGTCTGCATGTGCTGGCAAAGGAAATTGGCAAATGTCAGCAAGGATTATTTTAAATACAGTTTATTTAATTAAGGGATTAAGTATATATCATTGCTGCATGTTTACTGACACAGGTCATGCTACAGGAAAGCTATTAATAGCCAAATCTGCTGCTGTAAGAATTAGAGAGAAATACTTAAGAGTTGTATACTTCTCAACTGGTAACCTCCTCAAAAGAAAGTGCTATGCAGCCTGACACTGCTAAAAATATAACAGAGCAGTTCAATATTTTAAGAGAATCTATGTGAAAAATCGCATTTGCTTTTATTTTAGCTTACTGTCTCTTACCGATCTACTCTCAGTTATATCAAGAATTTCTGTGTTAACATTTTGAAGGATAACTACACTTTAAGCATAACAGTTCTGATCAGAGAAGATCAGTTAATTCTTCAAGAAGTTATTTGATTGTTATTAGGTGGGCTGGTCTATGGACCTTCTCAGCCATAGGCCAAGCCAGATATGGGCAAAGATAAATATGTTTGTGATAGCCTCTTTACCCCAGGCCAGTAATCAAGGAGCCTGTATCCTCACCACTGACACCAGTGAGAGATGGTCACCAAAAACAGAAATGAATTTACACAGAATTTTCAGATGCAGCTCTGCATCAAGCACAATTTCCTCCAAGAGCACACAGGGAACATGGTCCAGACCTGGGACTGGACTCTCTGTCTCTACAGATCACAAACAGGACTCACTTTTGAACACTGTGTCCAAGTTCTAAGTAGCTGGCATACCCACACCTGGGTATTTGATTTTCAGACACACACACACACACACACACACACACACACACACACACACACACACACACACACACACACACACACACACACTCCTGAGAATGGCTGGTACAGATTTACTAGCTGTACCCCTTCTGCCAGGACTATAAGGTAAGTATGTTTCTATCAGGCAACCACTCTCAGGCTCTTACAAGAGTATCCAATTATACTGAGTAAAATCAGTACTAATATAAATGGCAAACTGTAACCATAGTGTAATCACATACACCTTCATCTGCCTTGCATCTATGCTCACAAAACTTTTCAGTAAGCTTCAGGTGTGACTTTATAACAGTTCAATAAACTGTGTTTCACTCTATCATAGTTTAAACAGTCAGTATCAGATAATTTAAAAAACAGCATTTACAGCTTTACCATGGATAAGGGGGTCAGGAAGTGTACACAGAGCTCTTGGTCAACATTATACTGTTTACATACTCTTTCAAATATATGTATAAAGCTATCAAAATCATTCCCTTCACAATTACCTCCATGACCCTGATGAAGGGTCAGCATTTTCTTCTCATTCTCTAGCTGCTTCTCCTTTTCTTCACCCTCCAAGTGCAGCAGTCTCTCTTCGATCTCCAAATGCTGTAGTCTCTCTTTGGTCTCCAAATGTCTCAGTCTCTCTTCGGTTTCCAAACATTGCAGTTCATGCTGATGCTGCTTCTCCTTGTCTTCAGTCTCATGTTGACACTGCTTCTCCAGTCCTTTGGCTTCAAGCACTTTGGCCAACTGGTTCTTTGCCAGCTTAGCATAATCCTCTGCTGACATCTTTCCTGCTTTCCCTGACTAAACTCAACTAACAAAATAAATAAAACTGTTGTGAAAATGAAACTCTGAATGTTTACCTTGTGGCTGTTGGAGTACACACACCTTCAGTTATAACTGCCCAGAGGCTGCTGAAGTTCAGTTAATATCCCACCACTCTGACACCAACATGTGATGGCTTCTAACCCCGGGCTAGTAATCAAAGATCCTCAATCCTCACCACTGACACCAGTGAGAGATGGTCACTAAAATCAGGAATGGATTTGCACAGTATTTTCAGATGCAGCGCTCTGCATCAAGCACAGTTACCCCCAAGAGCACACAAGGAACACGCCCCAGATGTGGAACTGGGCTCTCTGCCTCTCCAGGTCCTAAACAAGACTCACTTTGGAGCACTGTCCCATTTCCAAGTATCTGACACACTCACACCTGGGTATGTGATTGTTTTACACACACACACACACACACACACACACACACACACACACACACACACACACACACACACACACACACTCCTGGGAAAGACAGGTACAGATTTACTAGCTGTACCCCTTCTACCCAGGCTATAAGGTGACTACTCTGCCACCAGTCAACCACTCTCAGCCTCTTACAAGGGTATCCAATTATACTAAATAAAATCAATACTAATATAAACAGTAGAGTGTAACCAGAGCAGCAAGGCTATTCAGAGTGGCCACATCATCACTAAAATAAGCACAAGTACTCTCAAAATGTTAAACGTATTCACTAAAAGACCAGCCACAATGAAAGGTAGAAAGAATATTTAACAAAAAAAAAAAAAATAGAAAATGTAAGAATCCTAAATTATTAAGTACAATAAACACCAGAGTTTCAGTAACAGGAGAAATAAAAAATAATACAGCTGGACAGATCTGAACAGATGCAGAAAAACAATACTTAACTAATCTCACTGTATTTCCTGACTGTCTAAAGAATAACTGTTCCCTAGCTAACTTAATTAATACAGCAAGGCAAGATTAGATGCTGAGATACTTACTTCTACAAGGCAAGGTGATGAGCTAAAAGCCTACTGAACTGAACAGCTGTGGTAACTGTCATAGACTTTTATTCAGGTTCCAAAAAAAAAATAAAACAAAACAAGGTGTTATGTAACTTCCATCCTTTAAGTGCTGGTTTAGAATGACATCACATTTCATCACCTAACTGACGCAATACACACTCAGAGCCAAGATCCATTGCAATATCTGAAAGCTATAGAAGAATTTCACAAACTTGTACTCTTCCCTTCCAGAATTCCTTGTTTACACATAAAATGTAATAAGTTATATTAACACTGTTGACACATTTTAACACAGGCAACTGCACAAATCAGTGTGATAGTCAAATGACACAAAATTATTTACAAAACTCCAGCTAACTATGCTGGCATATGCTACACATACACTGCTCAATTCTCCCTGGCACAGATGGCAATACCTCACATTGTCACATTGTTATATACATTTTTAAATTTAGTGTAGCTAATCAACTAGCATATTTTTACACAGAGGGAGGAACTGGAGAACTCAGAGAAAACTCTAAAACAACAGACAGAATGGGCAAAATCCATAGAGATAGTGAGGAGAGGTCAGGACTGAACTAGATGTGTGAGGTACAGATCATACCACAAATTATATCAGTTAAAGACATAGCCACATTAGCATTTAGTGTGGCAAAGAAAAGCAGAGTAAATAAATCTGTTTGCATTGAAATGTGTCATAAATGGGATCAGTTTCCTTCTTTGTTTCCAGTGAGTGCCAAGAATTTCTGGAAGCTGAAGTGAGTAAGAAAGTAATTTGCCAGTGAAAGAATAAATATATAAAGGTAAAGTAGTACAATATAGAAATCATGCACAGACATTTATAATTATCAATGTATACATTTTCCATATCAACTTTTTTGCCATTAAGCATGCTTATATGGATATAGGCAGAAAACAGAGGAGCTACATTAATGATATTGAAGTTCATTGAGAAGGATTAATAAATTGTCAGTGGATACTGTCAGTGACTATTGTACTTTACAGCAAGGAAACATGAAGCAAGGTGAGCAAGGGTCTTCAACACAAGGTATCAGTTACAGTTACATGACAAGGGGTAAAACAACAGTGAGATTCAAAACATATGGGACTAGTGCAAAAAATCTAATGTGAATCAAAAAGAATAGATTGATATGATGCCACACTAAATAAGCTAGGTCTTCTTATTTCCAAATTAGTTAGGCAATACATAGCAGTCTATCCATGTCACAAGAACAAAATAAATGTTTGACTTTCTTGTCTTTTTCTACAAGTGTAATGGAAAAATAAAGAAAGGAAAAATAGGCAGAGACATCCTACAAACATACTGCTCTTATAAACTTAGAAAGCTGGTAGAATAACAGGATTTCTGTTAGCATGCATTCTATGAAAGATATGAAGTCTGAAACTCAAATACATGTCATTATTTAGTGACTTTAATCTTTAGACCATTCCAGTGATTTGCCAGAAAATACAATTTTTATGAGGACCAGATCAAAAATATGAGGCAAAAATCTGGGCATTCTGTGAAAATCTGTACAGTTCAGAGGCATGAAAGCCAGCTTATAGGTTCATAGGTTCATACTAGGCTATCTGCCCTAGGGCATTTAGAAGCCCAGCCAGAGTGTGTTTGGCTTTTGCCACCCATTTTAAATTAATTTTGCTATGCCCTTTTTCGAGGTTAGTATACTGTGCCTCTGTCTAACAGTGACACAGAAGTGATACCCGGGGTAAACCTACGATCTCCCATCCACTCATCAAGACTCCTCTTGAAGAGAATCAATGAGGGACTCTGCCTAACCTGGACTGGGATTTTATTCCATAGTGAAGGGAGCCTCTGGGTTATGAATCTGTCCCTCCAGCATGTCCTATTTATTTCAGTGCTGAGGTTCAAGTCTCTCGAGCGTGTAGCTCGATGGGATTTGGATTTTTTGAGGTGCAGCATGTCCCTTAATTCCGGGTTGGACATGGCCTTATACGTCAGGCACAGGTCACTTCTGAGCAGGCGGTATGCCACTGAGTAGAGCTGGAGTTTCTTTAACCGGGCAGCATATGGCATCTGTTTGAGCCCTTTGATCCTCTTGGTGAGGTACTTTTGGGGTCTTTCCAGTTGCTGCAGGTGTTTGGTAAGGTACATCCCAAAAGGGGCATCGTACTCAATTATGGACCTGATGAGGGATGAGTAAAGAAGCACGATGACCTCCCCTAATCTAGATGTGAATCCCTTCATGATTAGGTGTGCTATATAAAATGTTTTTCTAACCACTTTGGCCACATGGCTGTTAAATGAGAGTTTGCTATCAACTTGGGTCCCCAGGTCCCTAATTACTTCTTCTGTACTTAATGGATTGCCACCTATGTGGTAATTTGTGGGCACTTTGTTTTTGCCAAAGGGGATGACTATACACTTTTTGGTGTTTAGCTTGAGGCCATGGCTCTGGCACCAGTTGTCTGTTTCTATAAGGCCCTTTTGGAGGATGCTTGTGTCAGCTGGAGAGTCAATTATGGCGCCCAGTTTGCAGTCATCTGTGAACTTGGTCAGCCACAGTCCTTCCGTGTTGGCCTGTACCTCCAAGAAATATATACCAAACAAGAGAGGTCCCAGGACTGAGCCTTGTGGGATGCCACTTGTAACTGGTTTGGAGTCTGACATGGCTCCAGCAATTCTAACCATGTGGGTTCTGTCCTTGAGCCAGTTTGCAACCCATCTAGTGACATAGGGGTTTATATTTAAGCTGGTGAGCTTATCTATAATGCCCGAGTGGGGTATTGTATGGAAGGCTTTTGCGAGGTCCAGATAGGCTGTGTGAACCACCTTCCCTTCGTCAATGGCCTTGGTGACTGTTTCAAAGAAGTCAACCAGGTTTAAGAGGCAGGATCTGCCATTAAAAAAGCTGAACTGGGTAGGATCCAGTGTCTGTAGGTCCCCAATATCTTTATTTATGAGGTCCATGATGATCGTTTCCATAGCTTTGCAGACCAAGCTAGTCAGGCTTATGGGGCGATAGTTTCTAGGGTCCATTGAGGCACCACCTTTGTGGAGAGGGACCACTGTTGCTGTATGCCACTCTTTGGGTACATATCCTGTAGTAAGGCTGAGACTGAACAGTAGTTTTATGTTTGGGTTTAGCTCTTCTTGGAGTTCATGTAGGACGCAGCCTGGGACACCGTCTGGTCCCATTGATGCTGTGTTTTTGCTTTGGAGAGGGCTCCCACCTGAGCATCTGAGATGTCAGGGGCAGCACTCTGCTGGGATAGATATTTGCCCTTTTGGTGGGGAGGGGGGGAGTTTGCGCTGAACCTGTCAGCTAGGATGTTGGCAATGTCTGTGGGTTCAGTGTATTTTTTGTCATTTTGGACTAATTCTGAGCATATCTGGGAATTCCCACCCAGGTTCCTAACATAACTAAAGAAAGCCTTGTGATTATCCTTAGTGTCCTGTGCAATTTTTCTCTCGAAGCTGGCCTTTGACGATTTTATGAGTTCCCTTAGTTTTTTGATAATACTGATCAGAGATGCCTTCCCTTTTTGGGATTTTGCTCTATCATGTAGTAGCTTCCTCCTTCTATTGTATAGTTTGTTTATGGCTGGGGTCCACCAGACAGGTTGTCTGCCTTTGGAGGATTGGGTCTTGGTTTTATTTGGGATTGCATGATCCATGCATTCCTGAAGGTGTTCATAGAATGCATTTATAAAGGATTCTGCGGTCTGGGCCGTATTTTCCACAGGCCCGGGGGCTTTGAAGGATTCCACCTCGGTTTTGAGGAGTGTGAAATTTGCTTTAGAGAAGTTTTTCACTGTGGTTTTCTGGGCAGGGGTGGGGTCGGGATGTGAATATCCAGTGAGATCAGTTTATGGTCTGATCTTACCAGTGAGGATACACTTCTGGTCTGGAGCATAGAGTCCCCATGTTGGTGATGATCAGGTCCAGTATGTTTTCCCCTCTTGTGGGAGTGGTAACAAGTTGTTCCATAGCATTTGAGTTTATGAATTCTAGGAACCTTTGGGCAAGGGTGTTGGAGCTAGAGTAATGCTCCCAGTCTATGATTGGGTAGTTGAAGTCGCCCAATATAATGGTGTTCGGAGAGACCTTCATATTTTCCAGTGTTCTCAGGAAGGCTGAGTGGGGTTCCTGGGTTTGGGAGGGTGGTCTGTAGCAGGCTATAAACTGGAAGGCAGTTTTACTCACTGTTAGTTGCACATGGATAGTCTCTGATGCTTCGTGCTTTGCCACCAACCTGGAGGTGTGGGTATCTTTGATGAATATCGATACTCCCTCCTTTTGTGGTTCAGGTCAAGTTTTGGGGCGATAGGCATGGTATAAGATATAACCTGGTTGTGCTGCGGTGCTCTCGAGTGCCTTGCACCAGGTTTCTGTTACTGCACAGATATCGATGTTCTCCATGCTAAGGAGAGTTTCGAGTGCATGCATCTTGAGGTTTAGACTTCTGGCATTGAGTAGCATTACTCTTAGTTTCTTATCCCTTGTGATACCTATGGAGGTGGGTTTGTCTTTTGAGTCTTGCCTAAAAAAGGCACTATGGGGGTAGCAAGAGCCTTTGCCAATATCCGAAAGCCCAGGGGTGACAGGTGCAAGCCATCCCTAGCAAAGCATCATGGCTTGTCGTGCATATCATCCCAAGCTGACAGGCATTGGATCCCCTTTGAATGACACCAATACTTAAACCAATTGTTGAAATTGATCATCTTGTCTTCATATTGTGGCATCATTCTTGGTGAGGGTAAGATGCTACTCAAGGTCAGGGTCATACCAGCCTGGGCTACATGCTCAGAGAGCTCCTCTATGTCTCTTTTCATGTAGTCCAGGGAGGTACATCTCAGGTCATTCACACCAGCATGGACAATGACTGAGTCATATTTGTACTTGCCTTGGAGTGACCTGAGTGAATATTTTAACAACTACAACAATTTAAGGAATTCATGTGACAAATGCAAATCAAAAGCCATCTAGAAAAAAAAAAGTTAGGAATGAAGAGAAGTTGTCAGTCTGACAAAATGATTTTGGTAATGATTAAACTAGTCATCAGCAAGACAAACAGAAAAAAATAAACAACAAAACTATGCATTATCAGTGTACTACTTTTTGTATGCTAAATGGCCCTTTGAATTATTATAGTAAATTAAACATTCAGACCAACTAGTCACCCGGTTAAAGATTCCCTGTGGTGATACATACATTCATACAGACACACACACACACACACACACACACACACACACACACACACACACACACACACACACACATTATACAATAACAGGTACTTTTCCGTTATTAGGGCAACACACATTACACTGGCGTGCCACGTCTTTGCCTTGCTTCCTAGACATGAGCGACACTGTACTGTTAGCAGGCATTAACTGCAGCATTTGTTTGTGTCTTTCGGCTTTTCCCAGCTAGGGGTCGCCACAGTGGAACTCCGGTCCGCTAATGATTGGCAGTTGATTTTTACATAACGGCTTTCCAGGCCTGACGCACAACCTTCAACAAAAAGGTACACCCATTCACGCATGTCTCCACGCAGAAGATGCTCTAGCTGAGAATCAAACCGGATAGCGTCTTACTGTGAGGCGACAATGCATACCTTCCAAAATAATGTTTGCGTAGAACATTTCTCTGAAGTACTAAAGTATATATTTTATAAAGCTGTTAACTACCAATGTTAAAACAGTACAAAAATGTGTTATGCAAAATAAGTACATCCCACAGAATAAACCAAAAACCCTGATTTGTTCACAAAACAGTAAGTGCTCTCATCAGTAGCTACAATAGAGCATGACTTCATCAGACTGCTACATCAAATAGATGCACCATCATTGTATGACAGAGGGAGAAAGAGAGCTTGAGACACCTCCGATTTCTGAAGGATGATCCCAGGACAACCCAGGAGTTTCCGTGGGAAGATCATCAGGCCAGTTGCAGGCATGTGATACTGTACCTCTGAAGTGTGCTTCATTTCGGAGAAACGGCCCTCCATTGGGACCTTAAACAGTTCATATTACTCAAAATTCCACTTTAAAAAGAGAAAAGTTAACTATTGTGCGTTTTTAAATGATGTATATTACCATTAATATTGATATTCTATATGCATTTCGGTAAGCAATCAGCATACCTGTCAACTGTCCATATTTTCACAGCATCTCCATGTTTTTGAAAAATATTTGGGACCCTTCCTCATAAAGTTTGAGGTTTTCTGTCACAGTCAGTTAGAGTTACAGTGAAGGGTGTACCCACATCAGCGGCATCAGTGCGTGACCGCTTGTTAACATTCCAAGTGCTGATTAGACGTGTTGCCCCGATAACGGAAAAGTACCCAATAACATTATTAAAAAAAAATTCTATTTACCTTTTTTTAAAGAATGTCATTATATAACTGGAGTATAAATACGTGTTTGTGACTGTGAGTGCAGTATCATTTGCTTCATATGTCATAAAACTTCACCAGATTAGTTAAATCTAAGGGTCCTTTTAAAGATCCATGTTGGAAATGTCAATATGTTACTGTACTCATTTAATTCTATTATTTTTTCATTATGCATTTTTCAAATGTATTTACTCAAGATGGAAATAAGACCCATGGACCTATAATTATCAACCAAACATGTTTTACACTCTTAGGGGAAGAGAGAAATGATGGTTGATCATTTCCTTAATAATTGTATCACATTTTAGTAAGCCATTGCACATGTAGTGAAAAAAATTAACCAATGAATGCCTTAGAAAGGTTTATAAACAAGCCATGTATAAAAGCTTATAAAAAAGCCATGTATGAAATCAAGACCTGTGACCATAGTAGGCTTGACCATTGTTTAAAATGTTAAAAATATCCTAAAGTACAAAATATGGGTGTTCTGTATCTCTGTCTACTGTAACCCTAGAAATTGGGATTCATCACGGGAAAATATATTGAAATAGTAAAATAAATAATATATGCCACAACCATTATATAGGCATTTGTGAGCATGTTATTAATTTCTAGCAGCCCAATGGTTCACGGACAGCTTTTCTGTAAATTCATATATTTATAGTAAACTTTTTTTATTATCTGATGCCTTAATCAAATTATTTTCAAATTTTGTCTTACACATCACTATCATTCCTTTTAACTTCATTGTAGTATAGCTTAATCAGCCTTTATTTTATTTTAATAGAAGGATTCTGCTTGAAAATAGTATTATACATTTCCTTTTTTGTATAAAGTGTTATAAGTTTACTGCCCCACCGAAAAGGTGCTCTCAGTTTTAATGAAACTAAATTTTTTCACAGCTCTTGATGCTGAATCAAAATTCCCCAACCATAGATCAGAGGCAAAACAATATTAGTTAATTGTATTTTATAAGAAAGCAATGGGGATTAAAACTAAGCTGGCATATTTGTTATCCTAGAAAATGAATGACTGTGAAAATGAATCCAAAATAACACAGGGCAGTGGAATAATATCAAAAATAATAAAGCTGTATCTGAAGAAAGACCAGTAGTGGATGAGAATATAGGCAGCATGTAAGTGGGATTACAAGTAAATGAAATGAAAGCATACAAAACAAGTGAAAAAAAAACACAAAACAAAAACAAGGCAAAGAGGGATATGGCAGTTGGATTATTGAAATTACAATATGGAAAATGAAGACTTGTGAGAAGAAGGTGGTGATTGTGGAATGGAAGCAAGCTTTACAAAAATGAGCAAAATGAAGGGTCAACTAGAGATATCACAAATGAGGGCAGATCATAAGATCCAAAGGACACACTTTGGCAAGAATCTTAAAAGGGTGTAAACTAATGTTTTGGTAGGCAGGTTTTGGAATACCAAGTTCAAAATCAGATGACATGATTGACAAAGATAAGGGTGGGCTTCAGAAATTTCCTGGAGAACATATTCAGACCTGCAAACACATACCACAACAGTGGAGTTTGCACAGTAGTTTCAGGGCTTGATCCTTCATAGGTTCATTTGCCAGAAGAGGGAAGATGATGTTGCACTGATTGATTCAGGAGGTGTCAGAAAGGGAATTTGTAAGACTAAACCAATAGAGTTCAGGAATTCAAGAGGAAGTCTGAGCTCATCCTTGAATTTTATTTCAAATGTAGGAAGAAAAAAGTCACAAAACTGTAAGGACAATGGGGGAAAATTATTTAAATTAGTTGAACACTTGCATACACCATTGGATATAGAGTTTTTGAACTAAACTACTTATCAGTAAATACAATCTTTTACAGAAACCTCAAAAAAAATACTCAGTCAGAAATGGAAACAGATTATTAGAAAACTTGCAAAAAAAATGACTTTGTTAAAAAAATAGTATGATAAAACTGGTCTATTAAGTCAAAGCTGAGGATTAAGAAACAGCCTTACTGTATGCAGTAAGAGCTGCTTACACACTGTCAGATTGTGATTCAAATAGATAATAATTACTAGTCTGCATGTCTCTAAATTGTCATTAACTATCTAAAATGAAAAAACAAATAATCTCCATGGTATCCCAAAAGTCTCAACAACCCACTAAACAACCATAGTGGGTCCAAAAACAAAACAGTGTAAGAAACTTCTCTGTTTGGAAGATTTTCATTTTATAGATATCTAGTCAATCACTGTATATAAATAAAACCAGACAATGGTAATATAAGTAGCAAAATTAAACCTGTCAAGTCAAAAAAATCATAAAAATATAATTTGAAATATTATACAGTATTCAAATGTAATCCAAGCATGGTAGACAGTCTGTTTCCAGTTGAAAATCTTTTATTAAGCACACAGACAAGCGAGCCAAGTAAAACAAAAATAACAATAATAGTTTCATCACAAACTTTCTAATTATATATATATATATATATATATATATATATATATATATATAGTTTTATCAGATATGGGAGTGGTTTATTATGCTCTAAAACACTGTGCATTGGTATACATGTTAACAAATTTACATACCTTCCCCCATCAGTGTGACATTCGAGCTGGTCCTGCCCTACTTAGTAGCTGTCATAATAATATAACCCTTATGTACTTTAAATAAAATTAATAATGATGTGGTACCTCTTAATAACCAGATTAATAAGTCTGTGATTTTATCCAAGACAATATACTACATGGCTGGAAATGTATAAACCTTAGACCATTTGGCAATCTAAAAATATATATAAATGTATACATTTTGCATGCAAAAAATCTATTGTGCAAATCATATTCTATTTCCATAACCTATTGTTAACAAAGATTGCTTTCATCCTTCTAGATTTCTTCAGGTCTGTGTACAGGAATCCTAAAAAACTATCTACAAAAAATATTATTGTATAATTAGCTAGTACTGTTATTAAACATCATTTCAAATAAAGTGGAAAAAAGAAGAAAAAAGAAAAAAAATGTGTGATTATAGAAACAAAATATACACTTCTACTAAAACTTATTTATCATGGCATTTAAAACCAACTGGAATGATAAAATAAAAAAAAATTAGTCATGTAAACAATGTGGCAATTTACCAGTACACTTTTAAGTGAACGGTAATAGCTTAGTCCAGGCTTCCTGAAAGAGTTCAGCTTTAATTGTTACATGACTTCATGCTTTTCCAGCATATTCAGGATGTGTCCTTCAAGATCACCCATGTCTATGTGATCCAGTATCTGGAACTTAAAACTTGTGTGTCTTTTATGAAGAGCAAGGTATTTCGCTAGTGCATTATTTTTACATCCAATGTGGATTTCTGTCAGATGGCATGAAATCCTACGCTTAAGTTTATTTACAGTCTTGCCCATGTAAAATGTATTCGTTGCACTGTGCCCTGTAAACTACTTTTGTAGTATTACAGTCACCCCCTGCACTGGCCTTAATGGTTTTCTTTAAATAAGGGCAATAACTATCACCTTGCTGTATAAATATACAAAATGTACAATTAGCTTCACATCTTTTAGTGTTCTCTCAAATAGTCTAGGTTTAAATTCAGGAAAATTTCTAATGTTCCTGGCTTTCCTGTAAACAAAGGATGGGTATCTAAAATGCAGATCAGAACTTTCCCGCAGCAGTTAACCCTTTTAGCTCATACATTGCATTGGCACAGGCATTCCCCATTCACTCTCACACACACCATAATCATCCCTCTTTTGTAAGAATGTCCTGAGGTCTCCTTTTCTCCTGCACTCATACATCACAGATGATTACAGTCAGTCTATTAGGGTTTCATACTTCATATCCTTCAGTTGTTGTTGTGTCTTTCAGCTTTTCTCGGTTAGGGGTCGCCACAGTGGAACTCCAGTCCGCTAATGATTGGCAGTAGATTTTTACGTGCCGAGTTGCCAGCCCTGATGCACAACCTTCAACGAAGGTACGCCCATTCACGCATGTCTCCACACAGAAGACGCTCTAGCTGAGAATCGAACAGGACAACGTCTTACTGTGAGGTGACAACGCTACCGCAGCACCACAACCACAGTCACTTCATATCCTTCAGTAAAGACATGAAAATACATTTGTTATTGTAATGACTTTGTAAGAGTTTTAAGAGGAATAATTATACACCCATGCTATTGTCTCCCTATTAGTTTTGACTGTGTCTTAAGTTCTTGCAAGTTGAGAAGTATGGCCTCTCCCTCATAACTCACGAATTGTTACAGGCCTGGAATACTGCCTGAGCTCCTCATTATATCATACACAACAATCCTTGTTGTACTAGCTTATCAATTAATGTAGTGGGTTAACACTGCAGTAGCCTATGTCAATGGTACAAGGTCATCCCCCTTCCTTGCAATTTAACTTTTTTTTAAGTTATAATTATTAATCTATGTTCTCCCTGGTGTTCCAGGTGTCTGGTAGTTGTGCAGATGACTAATATCTTCTCTGGAAGGTAGGAGGGTGCAGGGTTTGAATTATTTTTAGTACCTTTAAGACATGCTAGGGTAAACCTGGTGTCTAATGGTCCCCTCTGACTCAAATTGTCCTTCCTTTTTTTTTTTTTTAATGGGTGCCCTTAAGGGACATTGTTACTGAGTTTTCTCTGGTATCTAGTGTTCCCCCCAATCAACATCTTTGTTAAGTGCCCTGAAGGCATGATGTAAATGCTATCCCTGTTGTCTATTGTTTCCCACTGACCCACATCTCTTGTTGCACAATACACCAAACAGCTACTTCCAATTAACAGAGTGCTGCCTGAGATGTGATGCCAACCTTTTGGCGACCAATCCTAATCTGCCTCGCATCTCTGTCACCCACACAGATACCCGCACATTTGAAGAGTTGGTTTCCTTTGCTGCTCTGAGCCATAGATCCTCCACCCTTATCATCTACCTTCCTGTAAAAGTTTAGTTCAACATCCTTACCCACCACAAACTGATCTAATGATTGTGTTGGCTGGCTAAACAATAAGGTGCTGCCAAGCCGAAACACACCATCACTAAGGATTAATTAGCTGCTAAATGTAGGGTATACAGCAGTGAGTGCTGGCCTGGGGCAGATATGAATTGCCTGCAAGTACAAAACAGAACCATTAGTGATTTACAAATTGTTATTAAGCATTCAGGAAGAGATTACTGTAATATTTATTCTTGGAAGGGATGGCTATGATTCACGTTTTTATTTGTTTTGCATCAGTAATGGAGTTTTTCTCCCCGGGCCTCCACTGGAAAAAAACTTCTGCCCAGTCAGACTTTCCCAGTCAACAAAGATAGATAAATAAACAAATTTTGCTGCCCCCCCCCCCCTTATCTGGCAGAATGATGCTTTAGGTGAAGTGGGTAAGAGTGTAATAACAGCAGACAAGAACAGTAAAGGGAATTGTAAGCGAGTCAAATAAAAATGAAGAGTGGTATGAAGATGCTGAAGGAAGGGGAACAGGACACACTGGAAGAGAAGAGGAGAGGAAGAGAAGTCAATTTTGTGAGGTGTTTAAACTGTGGATACTCCTGCGGCCCAAGGATCTTTAACAAAGATGAGAATGCAGAGCTTGTTGAAGATTAGGGAAGGTTCAGGGAAACAGTTAGAAACTATAGATGACAACTTGTTGATTTGGCATGTAGGATGGAGGAGGGAGGAACTGGAAAATAAAACACAGTGGGGTTGACTACAAAGGGAACAGTCTAGAGACAAAAAGACACGGGCAGAGATGATCACAGAAGCATAGGTAAGGTGGTAGCAGATAAGGAGACAATAGAAGGAATTAGAGGGACAAGCAATAACCAAGAAAAAAGGAGGGGGTGCTGGGAGTGAGAGACCAACACTGACTCAACAATTCTTGAAAGAGAGAGGTGATCTGACTCACTACAATGTTGATTCTACTAGTAGAACAGGGGTGTAGTATGCAGCACCACAAATCTTGGTTGCAACTGCCAATATTACCCAGTTGACTGATGATGTGTGTGTATGTCTGCATGCATGCATTTCCTTTTAGAAAACAGCAACCATGAACATCAAGACTGTAATGAGGAAGGAGTTAGGTTGAGACGTGGGACCCACACAAATGACAACCTGCTCTCTCACCCATATTTTACCTCTGAGGGAACAAATGGGCTATCATCTCAGTCAATTAAAAAAAAACTGTCTGTAGGCATTTGCCTTGACTGAGGGAATGAATGGGCCTGGCTCTCACTGCTAGGAAGAATAAATGAGTCAACTGTGGGGTGACTTGAAGCGATAGTTAGTGACTTGAAGCAATTCAGAGGTAAAGAAAAAGAAATGGACATAACCACAATGGTAATAGCACTGTGAAAAACTCTCTAGAGTGTGGTAGCACTGTCAGATTTGCTACTTATAACAAGGGCAAACAGTATGAGGAAGGAGTGGAATAGGCAGTTATCTGCGGCTTATGGAGTGGGGTAAGGAGCAGGAGATTTTTACAGACTGGGGCCTGCCTGGGAGGAAGATGTGCTGCTCGTTAAGGAATTGTTTAATTTCAGTCCCCAGTGGAACTGCTTTATTAAACACACATGCTGGAATGGCACATTAGCATTTAAACTGAGCTGGGAAGGAAGCAGAAGAAGTTAAAAACATCCAAATGACAAAGGTTACTAGATAGGAGGAAGGAACTAGGAAATAAGATGGCAGTCTACAAGGAAGAGTGAAGATGATCTACATGCAGACAGCATGCGTCCAATAAGGACACATGTAAGAAAACAGGCAGCATGGGTTGGAAGCAGGCAGATAAAGGAAAAGGATGACACTACTAACAGTCAGGGAGAGAGCAAAGATCCTGAGGCAAGCTGCCCTGTAATAAAGTTAGTTGAAGTAAAGGGAAAGCTGGTACACTTGTCACATTCTTTAGGCCATCTAATAAAAGTATGAGGGGCAATGAAAAATATTAGATAAAATCTAGCAGTAGAAGGAGAAGCAGAGGGCAGTTGTGACCAAACCTTTCAGATTCTTAGCACAAGAAATCTGGGCAAAGCCAAAGGTAATAGGGGGAACAAAGGCCCAACAGCAATTACAAATTTTAAATAGCATTGTTATTAAAAACAAAATGAAAACTCCAGCAAAGCTAGAACTTCCACTGAGTGACCTCCCAAACCTCTTGTATCAGAGGCACATGGAATATATGCAAATGATCCTTATGAACATCAAGTGCTTCAGCTAATTGTCAATTCTGAATGCCCATGACTTGTTTCATCATTTTAATGGACAATTTCAGGCCAATAAAACCAACTCCCACTAGCTGTGGATATGCATAGTTCGGTCTTGTTATGACCTCTCATCACAGCATAAGCAGAGTGGTTGACTAAGCATTAGAAACACAGGGCTGTTATACCCAGCTGATGTCCATTATCATTAGGGTCACTGCAAAAATATCCCAAACAACAAACTAAAACAATGAGTGAGAAGGTCACTGATAAAACAATCAATAAAAACAAAATGAGAACTCCAGCAAAAGCTAGAACTTCCACTGAGTGACCTCCCAAACATCTTGTATCAAATGCACATAGGATATATGCAAATAATCCTTATGAACATCAGGCATTTCAGCTAATTGGTGATTCTGACATGTATGGGCAGTCTATTCCAGAGTCTGGGGAGTCTCTAGGTCAGAAACCTATCCCTCCAGCATGTTTTATTCATTGTGATGATAAGGTTTAGATCCCTGGAGCATGTGGCTCTGAGGGATTGGGATTTCTTTAAGTGTAGCATTTCCAACAGCTCTGGGTTTGACATGGCCTTATATGTTAAGCAGAGATCACCTCTGAATAGACAATATGTGACAGAGTATATCTGGAGTTTTTTAGATGATCAGCATAGGGCATCTGCTTTAGGCCTGTGATTCTTTTAGTGAGGTATTTCTGCGGCCTTTCCAGTTGTTGCAGATGTCTTGAGAGGTACCTACCAAATGGGGCATTGTATTCTATAATTCTCCACTAATTGGATGCCTAAAGGACATTTCTGTGCTTATATCTATACAATGTACACAGTTATAGCATGGCTTTGTCCCAATTTTCCCACATTATTTTATAAATTCTTTTTGCTATTTATTTCTTTAAAACATAGCTGTTGTCTCAAATTCTTTTCTCTTTTATATGTAAAGCTCAGCTTCTCTCCTATAATTTTATTAATTTCCTGATTAGAGGCCAGTATTACCCAGTTTCTTCTAACTATCTCTTTTATCGAATTTGTATGTCTATTATATGTTATAATATAATTAATGTTTCTTCTTTCCTTCCTATTGCTTTTATCAATAGTAGTACAAACAACAGATGATGCTCTCCACAGCTGATAAAAAATCCTTTATTCATTGCAGTAGTAAGCGCTTTTGCGTTGTTGCAAACTCTTCATCAGACTTATAAAACAAATATATTCACAAACTTCTTTAAAAGCATTCACCAATTAAGAACAACCAATCAAAATACTAATGTGAAATGGTCAATTTCATCACTTTCAAAATAAAAGTGTATTCACAATTGTGTGTGCCTAAAAAAAGTACCTCTTGCCAAAACTATATATATATCTATATATATATATATATATATATATATATATATATATATATATATATATATATATATATATATTTAAAAACATGTGTATAAAAACTATTTATACTAACTCATTGAAATATGTAACAACATATAAAAAAAAATACATATCAAAAGCATTTTTGAAAAAACACACTTGGTAACAACGTATTATATTGACTATGCTAAAATTATTTTATGGCTCTAATGCTTGTATGGACGTGCTCCTAAAAATGGCTTTAAAGTAACCTTCTCATTAAGTCCTCTCCCTTTATGTGCCTGTAGTCTCATGATCCACCGATTTTCACATTCTTCAGTATAATTTTTTATATTACCTAATCTATTAGTCCTTTTCAGTAACTGTACTACACTGAACCTAAAATAATGTGAGGTACCTACACTTAAACTGTGCCTGGCTAGGGCATTGTGGTCATCTTCTTTATTAATGGCATATATGTGTTCTCTTACACATTCTCTGAGGCTTCTATTCATCTTGCCTACATAGAAGCAACCACATACTTGGCACACAGCCAAATAAACTAAATCTCTGGACCTGCAGTCAGCTCAGAAATCAAAATTGAACACCTTACCTATATCAGCATGAGTATAGGTACTATTCCCTGACATATAAACACATTGGTTGCAATTTCTACAAGGTAACGTGCCCTTCCTATTTGATAGAAGTATATTGTTGGCATTATTTTCATAACAAAGCAACCTTTTAGAGATCTCATATTTCTATAGGTAAAATTTGGTCTTTCACCTACTATATCAGAGATACTATCATCACTAGTTAGAATACTCCAATTCCTAGTTACTATGTCCTTAATTTTCATATTCATATTTAAATATGGTATGGTTATCCTATTTACATTAGTGCTAGATTCTCTCTTCCCTTCACTTATATTGTGGCCTTCAGATCTATTTAGATAGGGTCTCCCTCTTCCTTTTCTCATATTGGTGTTCTCAGTGTAAATATTACTAACTTCTTTCCTATTATAACCTCTTGCTAAAAAATTTTTAGCTAGTGTCTCTTTTTTATCACTGAAATTACTATCTTCAGTTGTAAGGTGGGAAATTCTCAGAGTTTGACTTTCTACAATATTACTGTATATATGCTGGGGATGCATGCTCCTACGATGTAAAATGTTGTTTCTCCAACATGATTTCCTATATATCTCTGAATGCATTTCATTACCCTTTTTCATTATTTGCACATCCAAAAACTCTATCATATTATTCGAGCTTTTGTATTCAAACCTCAAAAAATTGGTTGTACCATTTATATAATCCATGAACTTAATAAGTTCATCTCTGGTTCCATCCCATACAAAAAACACGTCATCTACGAAACGCTTATAAAATGTTATATTTCTACCATAAATTGTATTAGTTATGACATAATTATTCTCCCAATATGCCAACACAAGGTTGGCATATGAGTTGGCACAAGGGGTGCCCATCGCTACCCCTTCCTTTGCAAATAATAAATATCATAAGTAAATACATTATTGTTCAATACCAAGTCAAGCAATGTTAAAGTTCTAATAACCAAATCCCTTGATATGCCTTTTTCTATGAGATATAGCCTCACATACTCCATCCCTGCATCATTTGGAATGGAGGTAAATAATGATACAACATCTAAAGTTACCAATACTTCATCATTCAGTTCATCACAAGAATAAATATAAGTACCATAGCTCTCCAAAAATTGTTGTGTATCTTTAAGTATTGTTGCTGTGTTATCAACGACAGGTCTGAGCTGTTTCTCTATATAAATGGAGGCAGGTTCCATAAGCCATCCACCACCTGATACAATTGGTCTCATTGGTGGACAGTTCAGGTTTTATGTATCTTAGGGAGGCCCCTGAATGTTGGAATCAAAGGGGACTCTACCAAAAGATATTTATACAGTTCACCATCTATAACCCCACATAGGAGCAAATCATATAATTCCATATGTACACTTTTAATCAATTTATCTAACGCCACATTATTCAACACAGAATATGTATCAGCATCGTTTAGCATATCTTTCATAGTATTAAAATATATTTCATGGTCTAAGACCACAATCGCACCTCCCTTGTCTGCTTGTCGTATAATAACTTCCTTATTCTCTTGTAGTTTCCTAATTGATGCAAACTCCTCTAGTGTTAAATTATAAAATTCAGATTTAACGCCTGACTGATACAGCTCAAATAAATCTCGTTCACATGCTTTATCAAATGCCTCCAAAAGTGGATGAGTTGGAGGTATAAAAGTTGAAGGCTTCCTAAATACATTCTCAGTTCCAACATCATTATTACCAAACAACATTCTTAAACTAATATTTCTAACAAACTTTTTAATGTCCAACAAAATATCAGTGATGTCAGCAGATTTTGATGGTATGAACGATAGACCACGATTCAATAACGATATTTCACTATTAGTCAGTGTATACTTAGATAAATTAACTACTAAGTCTTGGGGGTTAGTTTCAAAACTTTTCTCTGAAACTCGTACCTGTTCTCCGAAGTTTTCCACTTCCTTGTATTCCATTGTGGTGACCAACCTGATCTGTCCATTTGTCGTATCGGTAGAGGAAAAGGGATTGTTGTATCATGACCCAATACATCCTTTGACACCGCCTGTGTCGAAACATTGCTGAATGAAGCAACAAAATTATCCTTATTCAATGGTTCTTTTGTTGTTATGGTTGGCTTTGAGTCAATCGCTATTGCTGTTGAGGGACCCTCTCCTACATTCCCCTCTTCTCTGCTCACAGAACTGTTAGCAGTACCAATAGCATGGCCTGTAGTTGACGTTGCACGTGATGACGTCACACCTGCTTGAGTGTCTATTCTCATAGAATTTGAAGGCTCTGTATGTCTAGAACGAATACTGTGAGTATTCTGATTACTTGCATTGTGAATGGTCTCTCTCGGCCAAGAAAAGACGTGACCAACATGGAAATCATTGTAGTCACGCTCCAATTTTTTCTTCTTTTCTAGCAACTGTTTGTTATCTAAAGTGGATAACCAAAGTGAAATGTCTGCTATAAAAGTGTCCATTTCATCAGAGTTCATGCATTTTTTTAATTCAGTCTCCATTGTATTTATCTCTTTCAATAAATTTATCTCTATGAGTCCATACTGTTCAATTAACAAATTCATATATCCATAGCTAACATCTAAATTTAACTTCTGCCACTTTGTTAGGAGGTCAGGATAAGTGGTGCCAAATGTAGGCATCTTAAGGACCCTGAGTCCTCTAGGCACCACTTTAAATTGCAGACATGCCGCCATGTGTTGCCGTTGCCATTGTGTTATTCTTAACTTATGTAAGGTATTCTCCAGCTTGCGTATAAGCTGGATAACTTCTATATTTCTGTCAATACTAACAGTATCATGTCCATTTTTAGTTAGATTTTGTGAAGTAAACTTTAACAGTGGATTTATAGGCATTACAGCAACACCTCTCAAAAGACAGTTGGTATTCACCTCACCATCACAGTTAGTGTTCACTTCATCATCGCAAAATTCAGCCATGTCCCAGGAACTGTAGGAAAATAAAGATCCAATAAAACTATAACAAACAGTCCTGGATAAAGAGCCACCTTCCCAATGAGAAAATAGTAGTACAAACAACAGATGATGCTCTCCACAGCTGATAAAAAATCCTTTATTCACTGCAGTAGTAAGCGCTTTTGCGTTGTTACAAACGCTTCATCAGACTTATAAAACAAATATATTCACAAACTTCTTTAAAAGCATTCACCAATTAAGAACAACCAATCAAAATACTAATGTGAAATGGTCAATTTCATCACTTTCAAAATAAAAGTGTATTCACAATTGTGTGTGCCTAAAAAGAAGTACCTCTTGCCAAAACTATATATATATATATATATATATATATATATATATATATATGTATTTAAAAACGTGTATAAAAACTATTTATACTAACTCATTGAAATAGGTAACAACATATAAAAAAAATACACATCAAAAGCATTTTTGAAAAAACACACTTGGTAACAATGTATTATATTGACTATGCTAAAATTATGTTATGGCTCTAATGCTTGTATGGACGTGCTCCTAAAAATGGCTTTAAAGTAACCTTCTCATTAAGTCCTCTCCCTTTATGTGCCTGTAGTCTCATGATCCACCGATTTTCACATTCTTCAGTATAATTTTTTTATATTACCTAATCTATTAGTCCTTTTCACTAACTGTACTACACTGAACCTAAAATAATGTGAGGTACCTACACTTAAAATTTGCCTGGCTAGGGCATTATGGTCATCTTCTTTATTAATGGCATATATGTGTTCTCTTACACATTCTCTGAGGCTACTATTCGTCTTGCCTACATAGAAGCAACCACATACTTGGCACACAGCCAAATAAACTAAATCTCTGGACCTGCAGTCAGCATAGAAATCAAAATTGAACACCTTACCTATATCAGCATGAGTATAGGTACTATTCCCTGACATATAAACACATTGGTTGCAATTTCTACAAGGTAACGTGCCCTTCCTATTTGATAGAAGTATATTGTTGGCATTATTTTCATAACAAAGCAACCATTTTAGAGATCTCATATTTCTATAGGTAAAATTTGAAACTGATGCCATCATTTCCATTTGATTAACAAATATATCATCCTTTGTACTCAGCCTACTAGATTGCATAAACTGACTCTTAATAACGCCTTCAAACACATGATGTGGATGCATGCTTTGATAATGGACATATTTTGGTGCTCCGGTTTCCTCCCACATCCCAAAGACATGCTGCAGGTGGATTGGACACACTAAATTGGCCATAGGCATGAGTGCGTGCATGTGTGTGCCTTTTGTGGAAGGTTGGGCATCTATCAGATGTAATCTATCAGAGAGCTAGCTGGAAAACTGAGTGATAGTAGCAGGAGAGAAATTAAGATTAGTCAGTTTTGTAAGAAGAAGAGAGTGTGAAAGTGTAAGTAGATTTTCCTGTAAAAGATATTGCAGAGGTTGCTTGTGTATACATTTCTCAAGTAGCTTTGAGAGGTGTGACAGAATGGCTATAGGTTTAAAATTAGAGATTTTGGGGGAATTTCCTCCTTTGTGGATAGATAGTGTATAGAATTCTTTCCAGACAGATGGAATGTGAGGCTCAGAGATGGAGCAGTTAATGAAGATGGATACAGGTAAAGCAGTAGTACTGGCTGCTAGTTGGAGGAAGTAAGAAGGAATGTTATCAGCAGAGGTAGAGCAAGGTTTTAGTTTGGAGAGTAGAAATTTGATATCATTAGTAGATACAGGTTTTAGAGAGAAGAGTTTGGATGGGTCTGAACCAGAAGGTAGGGCACAGTGGCTTGGATTACTCACAGGGGGAGGGAATGTATTAATCATCTTTGTTACAGTGTCAATAAAGAAGGTGTTAAAGATTGTGGCAGTGTCTTCAGGTGTTTTATTTGGGTAGAGATTGGGAATATAAGGGTTTCCAGGATGTAATATTTGGTTGACTGAGTTCCAGAATATTTTTGGATTAGATTTTAGTGTTGAAGGTGGGTTAAAGTAAAACTCCTTTTTATCTTTGGCAATGTGTTTTTTGGTCAAGTTTCTAAGTTCTCTGTAGTTTTCCCAGTCAGTGGATAGTTTAGATCTAATCCAAACTTTCCAGATCCTATTCCTATTTCTCATTAGGGTATGGGTAGTTTTAGAGAGTCATGGGGATACTTTAGATTTTATTCTAATGAAGCGGCGCTGGAGAGCTTAATATGTTAAGAAAGGTAGAGTTAAATGATTGAACAGCTTCTTCCAGAGACAGCTCATTCAGCTGACTCCAGAAGTGATTTAAAGGTTTCAGGAGAAAAGCTGGATAATTTTTGGCAAGTTATATATCTGCAAGGTCTGGCAAAGTTAGGGGTAAATCTAGTAACTTTTATTGGAGAGTGATCACTAAGAGAATTAGGTAGGGTTTCAGGATTATGATAAAAAGAAGGGTCCGATACTATTATGCAGTCAAGTAAATTAGTAGGGATATGCGAGTTATTTTAATGAGTAGGTTCAGATATTAGTTGTGTAAAGCCATGTAGATTAATACACGAGGATGAGTTAGGGTCAAATGTACAATCAAATTCAATATGGATGAATGATCTTTTGTCAGATTCCATGACATTTAAACCAGTGAATAATGCAACTGTGAATAATATTATTTGTACAGTGAAAAGTTTTTTGTATGAATTATTACCGGATACCAGTATAAGCACAGATGACTATAATTATCTATATATAGCTAATTATCTATATATACCTAATCCAGTTATTCCATTTATCTATGGACTTCCTATATTGCATGAGTGTAATAATATCCCCATGAGACCTATTGTCTCTGGCAAATGATGAGTAACAACAGCTATATCTAAATATGTGGACAGGAAACTGGTTCCCCTATTACAATTTAGTAAAAGCTATATTAGGGACACTCAAGATTTTCTGATAGCTCTGAACAAATGGAATAACATGAAAATGCTTGAGAATGTTATGCTGGCAACAATGGATATTAAATAACTCTTTACCGTCATTCCTAACAATGAAGGAATTGAGCTAGTAAGACAATACATATGTGAACATAGTACATTTGATGCTAGTATGGTAGAATTGTTTTGTTCATTAATAGATTGTGTTTTAGAAAATAACATTTTTAGTTTTAATGAAGGATATTACCATCAGAGACAAGGGTTAGCAATGGGTACGCCCATTGCTAATACATATGCAAACCTCGTATTAGCAAGGTGGGAGGAAAACCATATTTATAATGGAACTACAGACTAATTTAGGCATAAAAATATCATTTTCTATAAACAATTCGTAGATGATACCTTTCTTCTGTGGAAAGGTTCACTTCTTCTTCTTCTTCCGGCTTTTCCCGGTTAGGGGTCGCCACAGTGGTTCACTGTCCACTCATGATTGGCAGTGGAGTTTTACGGTGTTGAGTTGTCAGCCCGGTGCCCAACATTCCATATCCCAACCTATATAATTACCATCCTACCATAGCATGGAATAAGCTTCCACTTCAAATTAGATTACTAAATCAACCAAAACAATTTAAAGCAGCTACCAAAGAACACCTAAAAACACTCTGGTCCTGCCACTGTACTTATCCACCATGAACTATTGTCTGATCACCCCTCCTTACTTATTACTATTACTCTCATACTTTCCCAGCACTTCCATTCCTCCTGTACTGTCTACCTGTACTTTGGCTAACCCAGACTCCTATATATTTCACCATAATCTATCTTCCTTACAAATGTCCTTTATAACTCTGATCCGACAGCATCATATGTCCAAACTGAAAAAAATACTTAGACTGCAAGAATATACTTCCTCACACTTTGACTGCATTTCTATTGACTTGTAAATATTTGATAATTGTCCAAATGGTGTAAATACCACCAAAACATCTCTAATACCTTTTTTGTGTGATTTTTCCCTCTTTATTTGTTTTACTGTACTGTTTTATGACTATATTACAGTAGTTTATAATTATTTTTCTGCAGCTTTTCTACCCGGGCCTCCACTGAAAAAAGGGCTAATTGCAGCTCAGTTGGACTACTCCCGGTCAACAAATGTGAAATAAATAAATAAATTTGCTAAGACAGAGTTTCCTGGTGGATGGTTTATGAGAAGCCAGAAGAATTTTTTGTACTGAGAAAGCTATATTAATCTGCCTGGCAACTAAAGGAGTGGGAGGAACCAAGCTGTCAGCTTGAGCCTGTGAAGGCTGGGATGCACCAGTCCTTGCAGGTGAGACAGCAGGTCTGGGACTGGGTCCAGAATCCATGGACGGAGAATCAGGTGAGGCCAAAGAAAGGGGAACCAGACTTGTCGAGGCCAAAAGGGTGTAATGAGGATCACTTTGCTTCTCACACTTTGGCCTTTCTTCAAGAACAGGAGAATGAGGGAAAGGGGGAAGGCACAGAGAAGACCTGAGGGCCAATCGAGAATGAGAGTGTCTCTCAGGGACTCCCCCTGAGGGGGGATTAGGGCAAAATAGCTGCTGCATTTATTGTTCAGTGAGGAAGGAAAGAGGTTGCAACAAGGCCGGCCCCATCGACAAAAAATTTCCATTGGCACTTTGAGATTGAGAGACCACTCATGAGGCAGGAGAATGCATCTGCTCAGTTTGTCCACTATCACACTGGAGCTCCCTGCGATATGCATTACAAGTAGAAAGTGGTTAGAAGATATCACCCATTGCCATATCCTGAGAGCTTCCCAGCACAGGGGGCAGTGGCGGCTCGTGATATTGGACTGTAGGACTGCAGCCCCCCCAGCTGTAAAAAGAAAAAAAATACACTCAGACTGCTGTAAAAATGTTTGGGCCACTAATTTAGAGTGCCCGGACTATTTAACTCAGACTGCTCGCTACTGTAAAAAGAAAAAAAATTAGAGAGAGTGTCCATTTAAATTTTACAGGGAGTGTCCCATTTCCCAAACTCGGACTGGTTAAACAGCAGTCTGGATTGGGAAACAAGGCATCAGACTGCAGATGAAGTCTATGCAGTTACAATGCATAGACTGGAAGGAGATCAGACTGCAACATCTGCAGGCTGGATAACTGTAAGCCTGCTGCTCTCACGGGAGGATACAGGCAAGCTGAAGCAGAGTTTACCCAGGACCAATGCTCTTGCAGGACCATACAGGCAAGTTGTCTGAAGCAGAAAGCAGAGTTTACCAGGGATCAAGTTGTTTATGAGGCAAGCTGAAGCAGAGTTTTCCCAGGGCTGATGCTCTCGCAGGACCATAGAGGCAAGCTGCCTGACACAGAAAGCAGAGTAGCATTCGGGTTCTAAGTGTGTGTGTGTGTGTGTGTGTGTGTGTGTGTGTGTGTGTGTGTGTGTGTGTGTGTGTGTATCTGTGTGTGTGTAATGCCCCATGTAAATATACCTGGTGGCTAGAGATAGGCTCAAACGCTGTACCTTGCATGCAGATAGCAAAAGCCTGAATTCCCTACCCGATACCACTTGTGAAAAATTTTCAGATTTTTGCCCCATATTTTTGTTCTGTTCTGGTCCTCATAAAATCTTGTGGTTTTCTGGAATGCTAGACATGTGAATTTCAGACTTCATATTCTTCAGACAGTACATCGAACACAAAACCTTTTATTCTGCAATTTTCTAAGTTTATAAGATCAATATTTGAAATGTGTTCCTATTTTTGGGGCTGTATTCCCCCATTATTCGCTTTGTCCAGGTTTTTTGTGCTAAAGGTTGAGAGCTATCATGAGAATTGAGTTCACTGAATATGTTTGGGGGCTGTATTCACCCATTATTCACTTTGTCTGGGTGTTTTGTGATAAGAGGTTGAGAGCTGTGGTGAGAACCAAATTCACTAAATGATAACCATTTAAGTTTCAGTCTTCCAATCTTTGCAGAAGCAGCTAAATTGGCATTGTGGTATGTTGCTCTGACTGTAGTGCACAGGGTCCTGACTTCATGACTTGGCAGTGAAATGCATGGTGGTAACACAGCATTTTATTCTAGCAACTTTCCATGATTATACAAGCAATGTTTAAAATGTGTCCCTGTTTTTTGGGCTTTTGTCCCCCCACAATAAATGTTGGCTTTTCCAGATTTCTTGTGCTGCAAAATTGAGAGATACAGTTGAGTGGCAAGTGGATTTTACGAGGAGCAGAGAGCTTCAGGGGAAGAGAAGTTTAGTGCTGCATATGCTGAGTCTGCTTGCTTTGTTAATAGTGCAACAGATCGTGTACTTGCTTTTGATGCAGAAGGCTGTGGGTTCTACTCTCACACTATGTAGATGCATTTCTGATACTGTACTCTGTTATACTTTTAAAGGGCTGGATGCTGCCATCCTGAGAATGTCCTCTTTGGCAGAGATACTTAGTAACTATGAACCCGATATCAGTTTGCCTTCCAGTCCCTATTGCAATATAACTAGATTATTTTTAGTGCAACATAGGCAATGTATTCATCAAGGGCAAATATATTTTCTTTGAATGTGGGTTTCAATGCTGTTTCAATGAATGTGAGTTTCAAGGGCAGAGAAGTTTTAATGCTAAGTCTATTTTCATTGTGAGACTGCATTGCTTTGTTTAGCAGATGTTTAGCAGATGTCTATTGAAATCCAAATCGTCGTAGAAGTAAAGTAATATGCACATTACAGTGTTTATGGTAAATAGGGTGAAATAGCCAAGTAATGGGACATTGGAATGCCTGCCGGGGGAAGGCCCCATTTGGCCATGATTTTGTGAAGGGGGAAGGGTGGCAAACTCAGAGACAGCCCCAGCTGAACTATACATCTCAACTGTCCAAATTGTTGCAGAATGAATAGATTTTTTGATTATTTTTGGTTTGTTCCTCATAAAATGTGTGGTTTTCTGGAAAATCGTTTAGGAATGAAGTCACTAGATAATGACAGACATTGAGTTTCTGACTTTATACCCTTCAGACAAATGATTGCTAAAGCAAGACCTGTTATTATATGAACTGTCTAAGTTTATACAAGAGCAATTTTTAGTACTGTTTGTATTTTTCCCCAATATATTTGGCCTTGTCCAGATTTTCTGCATTAAGAGGTTGAGAGTTATGTGCAAATAAACCGCTTTATAGAACTGGGTACATCCAAACCTCTCAACTGTCCCTGATTTTGGCTCAAAGTGTTGCTCTCCCCCTAATAATCCCTTCGCAAAATGGCAAATTTGGAAGAAATCATGGAAGGTTTACAATTAATAAGTAATTCTAATAATCAGAGTTACAGATTACTTTTAATTTCAGAAATGCATGTAGATTCTTATTTTGTCAGCTGCTCAAGTTACAGTACTAATATTAAAAAAGTGTCCCTTCTTTGACAGGTTCCCAGCTTTATTGTGTGGCTATTTTATATTTTTGCATCACATTTTTGGTCCGTTTTTTCATAAAATTGTGGTTTTCTGGCAAACTAGTGGCAAATCATTAAAGACTGAAGTTAGAAAATAATGACAGACATTTGAGTTTCAGATTCCATAGCCTTCAGAAAATTCATACTAATGCAAGACCTACTATTCTATTATCTTTCTAAGTTTATAAGAGCATTATTTAAAATTGTCCTTATTTTTGGGTCTTTATCCCACTTCTGTTTATGGCTTTGTACATATTTCTTGCTCTGAGGTTGAGAGGTATGACACATGACAGGGCCATCACCATCAGTCAGAGACATTTCAAATTGTGACATATTTGTTGTACCCCACTCCCCCATGTAGTGACTTTGGATGTGTCCAAGCAAGGCAAGGAGCAGTGTAAGTCATCCCCCATCCAAGGTAGGCACAAGTAATACAGTGGCTTTTAATCTGTCCTTGATTTTGCAGAATGTTCTGGTTTTCTGTCATATTTTTATACTGTTGATTTATGCTTCTTAGTATTCAGAAATGCATGTTGTTGCAGTGCCTCTTGCTCTGTGTTTAAGTAGCAATGCTTTAATGGCCATCAGGTAAGCTTGTCTGAGATTGTAAAATGTAAGTAAGCTTTAATAAGTGTACTGTTAAAGGATTACCAAAAGTGAAAGCCTTTTTGTTGCTGCCATGCAGAGAATATTTACATAATTAGATAACATATAAGACTTAGGTATTGAAATACATCTGACAGTATTTGTAATATACAACAGGATTACAGTATTTTAGAACCTCATTACATTTGTTGGAGACTGACAGTCATCTTTGCAGGCTTTACCCATAAACTAAACAGAATGCCAGTCTATCATGTGTGGTCCATAACCTGTTCAGTAATCCTTTAAGCAATTTATCTTGAGCTTGTTTCTTATTTGCTGTTCATTTTGTACTTTGATCATGTTTTCCCCATGAAACAAGTAGATAGTTGTTGTTAGGCAGCAGTTTTGTTTGGATAAGAAACATTTTTATAAATTGGGGTATCACAGAGATTGCTACTTGCATGTTACTTGGTACTTTTATAAATCTGAATATAAATTATAATTAGAACTGCAGTGCAAGGAGAAGTGGTTTGAGTTGAGTGCTGCTTGTTTTTTATACTTGATTTTGACTGGCTTTCCAGTAATGTATTTAAAAAGTAATTTATTTTTCATGCCTCACAACCTTTTTATTTCTATCTAGATATTAAGTAAGCTGTCATGTAGCCAATGCATTGAAATATTTTTTTTCTACACTTCATTTTGTCTTGATTGGACTCTCATAATGACAGTTTGGCACCCAGAGCAGCATATTTAATTAAAGTCCCAGTTTTTGCATTTTTTAGCATAGCTCCATAGCTTTCTAGTTGGCCACACCCTTTCTCATTGGCCCCACCCATTCAGCTGTCTCCTGCAACAACCCTTTGATTTGAAGTCACCAGCCGCCACTGACAGGTGGTAAGATGTGATTCCACTCTGTTTGTTGATGTATCAAACCACTGACATGTTGCTGGATTGAATTGCAACTGTCCCAGGAGGGAGGGCAGATTGAAAGGCTTATAATGCTAAGATCACTGTCCTCAGTTCCAGGACATTGATGTGTAAATTAGCTTCTTGCAGAGACCAGAGACCAAGTGCCTTGGACTGTATTTCCCAGATAATGCCCCTCCCCCTGATCTGTGAGGCATCCATGGTCACTATGGCCTTGGCCTGAGAGGGAATAAAGGTACGGCCCAGACGAATTTCCTCTGACTGCATCCACCAGAATAGATCCTTCTTGCAGCAACCTGTTATTAAAATGGGATAAGTCATTGGATGTGTTAGGCTGAACTATTGTGCAGCTAAACGCCACTGAAGTAGCCTCAAGTGAAATCTTGCCAGAGGTACTAAGGTCACTGCCATAGACCCTAAATATTGGAGGACAAGATGAGTGGGGACTTTGTCTTTGGATATGATGAGTTGCACTTGAGACCTTATCTTTTGTAATCTGTGAAGAGGGAGAGAAGCTACACAAAAGGTTGTATTGAGGTGAGCTCCTATAAACTCTAAGTCTTGTGTTGGAGTCAGCGGTGATTTTTCTCTGTTGTCAGTGATGCCGAAAGAGTTGAAAAGATGCAGGGTGAAATTTGTGGCTTGAAGCAGTAGATGGGGGTGGTGAGGAGCCAGTCATCTATGTAAGAAAACACCGAGAATTTGTGCAGTCTTAAGTGAGCTGTGACTGCTGCCATGCATTTGGAGAGCACCCTGGGGGTTATGGAAAGACCAAAGGGCAGCATTCTGAACTGGAAATGACTGGCTTTTAGCCAAAAGTGGAGAAACCTTCTGGAGCGTTTGTTGATTTTTATGTGGTAATATGCATGTTGGAGGTCTATAGAGCACATCCAGTTGTTTTCCTCTAGAAAAGGAAGTATAGACTGAACAGTGACCATGCAGAATTTTGTTTGCTGAATGAATTTGTTCAGAAGTCTGAGATCCAATATTGGTCTCCAGTCTCCTGTCATTTTTAGCACTAAAAAGAACCTTGAGTAAAATCCAGATTTTATCTGGTCTGGTGGGACTTCTTGGATGACCCTTTTTTCTAGCAGCTTTTGAATCTCCAAGGCTGCTTGGTCCCTCTGATTGGGTGGCACACTGGGGACTCTTCTTATTGATCTTGGAAAAAGAATAAAGGGGATATGATAACCTCTTGAAATGATTTCCTGCACCCAAGAATCAGAAGTTACTAGTCACCAGGCTGTCTGGTACAGTGAAAGTCTTCCCCCAACTGCTTCAAGAGGTAAGCAACCGGGCCTCCTTTCAGGAGCACTGGTAGGGTTGTCCAGAGAAGGAGTCCTCTGCCACTGGGTTGGTGTCTTCCATTAGAGCACCCACCTCTACCCAGAGGGGAGCTACCACCATGTGTGTCCTGAAAAGGCCCTGAGGACTTCTTGAACCACATCTTCTCACTCCTCTGATTCCTGGAATAGGATCTGTGAGAAGTAGAAAAACAAATGCCCACAGCAGAAAGGGTCTTTACATGTGTTTTGCACCTGGCTAGTGCGTCTTTGACTTTGGGGCCAAACAAGGATGATCCGTCAAAAGGAGCATTGACGAAGGAAGACTTGAAAGGCTCCGTGTACTCACACAAATGCATCCAGGTGTGACGCCTTATGGCAATGCCTGAACTTGCTGCTCTGGTCATCCCCTCAGCTGCATGTGTAATGAGCTGAATGAATGAGTTTGATGCAGACTCCAGGGTGACCAGCTGAGAGGCAACTTTATCCTGCACCTTGTTAGACACAGCTCCAGTGAGGGTGTCTGCTAACTCCTTAATCAAATCCCTCTGGAGTCTAGTAAAGTGTGCCATGAAATTCAAGGACCTCAGAGCAAAGGGTGAGGAAGCATAGACCCACTTTCCAAATCTGTCCATCATCCTAGACTCTCGGTTAGGCCAGTGGACAGTGGGACTCTCATCAGCAATTTCCTTCTTGGTGGCTGCTGCCACCACCATAACATCTACTGCTAAACCCTTTGCCCAATATTGGTGGTCTTGGTGAGATTTTGTCTGGTGTCCGGGGAATCAGCCCTATGGAATCAGGGGGCTTCTACACCCGCTGCGTGATCAACTTAATGAGGTGATAAGTGGGTGAGGTCACCCAGGAAGTAGATGGGTGAGCACCAAAGGCTTACAAGTACACAGATTCTTCAGAGGATGGGTCTTTGGGCTTCCAATCACCCCTCTGTTTTAGGATCTCTAGGATGTCTCCAAAGGAGACATCTTCAGGGAGTGTCCATGGCTTCTGTCACAGATTCTTCCGGGGAATCTCTAAGTGTTCCTCTTGCATGTCTTCTTTTGGGGTGGTTCCTCAGTGGGAATCTTTGAGGAAGACTCCGGAGAAGAGAGGCCCTGTACAGGGGTAACTTGCAGTTTTGGTGCTCGCTGTCCTGATGTGGAAGATGGTGGCAGCTCTGGACTAGAAGGTACAGACATATGACACTCCAATACAGAAGGGGCCAGCTGACAGCTCACAGAAGCTAATGCCCTCTCCATGACTTAGAAGGCAGGTCCACCCAAAGAGGGACAGGAGCCCAGAACTGAGAAAGACAGCCTCAGAACCACGTCACATACTCCACTCTGAAGGGCTGCCACCAGAAGCAGGAGCCCAAGAAGAGCCTGCAACTGTCAGGGCTCCAAGAGCTAAAGATGGTTCCAAATATAGAATAGGAACCATTCCAAAACCCTTGGAACCAGCAGCTGAGCTATGGCCCCAAAAATCTACCAGTTCCAAGGGAACTGAAGATGTCACAGCAGTCCCTGGAGCCAAAGAGCAGGGCCGGCCTTAGGCATAGGCGAACTAGGCAACCGCCTAGGGTGCCGTACAGGCCAGCCTCATAAGGGGTGCAAAATCACCAAAAAAAAAAAAAAAAAAAAAGTTAAAAAGTGAAACTTTCTTCACTTTTTAACATTGTGCCTGATGCCCGTTTCTACATAGTAGCATTGCGCCCTCCCCCCACGACTGACGACATGAGCACACAGCAATAGAACACCCCCCTACGTTGTTCTTCCACCCCCCCCCCGCGTGATGTATGTATGAGTGGCTGCAGTTGTCCAGTATTATTTAAAAGCATCCAATCAGTGATGCTTTTGTTTTAGTTATGTCCCTGGCTACTGCAGCCAATCGACAGTATATAATGCAGCTGATGCCCACCTCTCATTCTTTCCTTCGTGATGAGCTAGAGGTGGGTGCATCCATTGGCTGATATTTGCTTCCTGAATTTCTTCTGGACTGGATGGCGTGGTGGATAATCGGCAGCCTGCTTTGTTTCATCACGCGGGCTCCGAACTGTGGATCTAATTTTATTTTATTTTGATGACAATTTTCTTCACCACTTGCTGCTTATTTTAAGGTAAGTTGATGCTGCAGCCTGTACTATTGTCTGTTGTACTATAAAATTTACATTCTCCAAGTACATAATTGTACAGTTTTTTTTAGGTCAATTTAAAAACTATAAGTGTTATTGGTTACTGAAAACATGCTGAAAATGAGCGTGCATGCAAATATATACTTGGCAGAAAGCTATACTGTGTGCTACATAGCGACCCAAACTTGTAAAACTCCGCTGCACAACCGCATCTATACACCGAATCGAATATCTAGATTCTTAACTCATATTTTTGTCTGTTGCTCAGAATATTTATGGTTTTCTGGCAAATTACTGAGGAATAAAACCACTAAATTATGATAGACACAATTTTCAGACTTCATACCCTTCAGAAAAATGCACGCTAATGCATTCCTGTTACCTAGCACCCTTTGCTCCTTCCTTTATTTTAGGCTTTGTCTAGAAAGGGATTGAAAGGTATGAGGTGATGTGCCACTGAGTATATTGAATACAAAGCAATTATTCTTGTATTGCTACTGGAAACAGAGCAGGCAGGTCAAATACATTTTTTTTTTCTTAAGCTGCAACCGTGCGTGAGTTCTGAAGACCAGTCTGACTGTTGACAAAATTTGCGGATATTGTTTTACACATAATTTTAGTAGGGTAGAGTAGAGCAGAGGGGATTACTAGCTGCCCAGGGTACTAACTGGTAGGTGTTATGATCGGTCACTGTTGAAGAGGTACTTGACTGTTCCCTGCAATTCAGAAGTGGGATTACTGGTTGTAGTTATTTAAGCAGCCTCATTGTAATACTGCAGCTGTTTAAATTATTTCAAAGACTGAAGTAAGTGTGTGTGTGTGTGTGTGGGGGGGGGCAGCTCTTGTATTGTCATCTCATCATCTTTTTTGTCCTCAGCCTTGGAACATATTTTTTTTCTCAATAGCTTGGGCTGGGGAGGGGGGACTCTGGTGGTATTATTTTGGACCCAATTGCCACACATGCAGCACTGTTGCCTGCAGCAGAAATAAGACTGACACACAAATAAGGAAAGATGCTGAATAAAATGTTAAAGAGATGTTTTCATTGCATAGTTGTCCTGAGACTTGATGGCTGCTGACAGTTGTGAATTATTTTTCTAGTAGTAGGTCATCTGCTTTTTCTGCTCTTATAATCAGGCTTCGAACTGTATTATCAGGTTGATACTTTTTAGTTTTAACCAGTCATATTTTGGGATTTAGAGACCATATTCGAAAGCAATTTATTTTCCCATTGTGTCATACTACCCAGCTTGAACTAATGTTTGCTTTTCTTCTGTCCTAAATTAATGCTGGTATACTTCTGTAATTTATCATATGGGAAGAGCCTTCTCATTTATGGTAAGCCATTAACCATGCTATCTTTGTGTCATAGTTTCATAGGTGATTACTAGGCTAATGACCCAAGAACCTTTACAAGCGTAGGCATGTTTATCCCAAGTTAACCCAATTAGCAATACATAGCTGAGTGAAGTTCATGGAGGTATGAGCCTAATGCCTGCCTATGTCCATGAGAAAATGGACATGACCCCAGAAGTGAACTTGAGATTACCCATCCATTGATCTAAGTTGCGCTTGAAGAGGGTCAGAGATGGGCTTTGTTTCACTTGAATGGAAAGCTTGTTCCAGAGAATGGGTAGTTTCAGGGGGGAGGTATCTCTCTCCAGCATGATTTGTTCATATACGTGCCTAGGTTAATATTCCCGGAGCAAGTGACCCTCATGTGGCTTGATTTGTGAATGTGTAAAATTTTCATCAGGGTCGGGTCAGAGACTACCCTGTAAGCAAGACACAGATCACCATTTAGTAGCCTGTAGGAGACAGAATCTAGTGATAGGGCTTTTAGTCTTTCCACTTACGATGTGGTTTTGCATCTGTATGGTGAGGTACATGCAAAGGGCTGCATTGTACTGTAATGGTCTGAGGGATGAGTATAATGGAATTATAATGTCTAGATACTGAGCTTTTACTTATGAAATGTGTCACATAGGAAAGCCTCACCACTGTAGGTAACATGGTGGTCGAAGTTCAGATTATCAGCCTGATTACCCGGGTCTCGTACTCTACTCTTGGGGGGTGCTGTCTGTATTGTAAATAGCAGGGATGTTAGCTTTCCCAAAGGGAATAATTACACATTGTTTTGCATTTAGCTTCAGTCCGTGGCTTTGGCACCAATCATTAGTCTGCGTTAATCCTTTCTGTAGTACCACTGGGGGACTCCGTGATTGCACCCAATTTGCAGTTATCGGTGAACTTGGTCAGCTACAGGCCTTTCATGTTTGTCTAGACTTCTGAGAAATAAATTCTGAACAGCAAGGAACCCTGTGGTACGACACTTTTGCTAGATGTAAATTCACCCACTTTGACAGTATGTGTCCTATTGGTGAGCCATTTGGCTACCCATCAGTGATGTAAGGGTTTATTCCCAATTGATTGAGTTTGTCTATAATACCTATATAATACGTGCTCCCCCATGTTTGTGAGCATTGTGTCCAGAATATTTGAGCCCCTCTTTGGTGTGCTGACTAGCTGTTCCAGGGCATTTGCACTGACAAGGTCCAAGAACCATGGAGCAAGCAGATTTGTGGTCATGTATTTTCCCCAGTTGATGGTACGATAATTAAAATTGCCAGTGAGTATGGTGTTGGGCTACATGGTAAGTGATGCCAGTAGGTCCAGGTATGCAGAATCCTTTTCCTGGTTCATTGTGGGGGACCTGTAGCTAGTGAAGATGTGGTAGGGGATTTTGCCTATTGTTAATTGGAGTTGGAGTAGCTTGAGAGAGTCATAGAGGAGACAGGTGCAAGACCATCTGTGGCAAAGCAGTGTGGTCTGTCAATCATGTCCTCCCAGGCTGACAGATATTGGATCCCCTTGCACTGACACTAGAAGTTAAGCCAGTTGTTAAAATCAATCATTTTTTGTTGGTATTGTGGCATCCTCTTTGGTGATGGCAAAATGCAGCTCAAAGATAGGCTCATACCTGCCTGAGACACACAATCTAAGAGCTCAGGCATATCTGTATGCATATAGTTCAGTGAGGTATGTCTCAGGTCATGCACACCCACATGGACTATGTCGGAGTTATACTGGTACTTGTGGTAAGTGCTTGAGTGACTTGACTGATCCTGGCATCTGATAAGCAGCTAACTGTAACCTTGTCCTTATCCAGCCTGGTGAGGGGGACATCCATGTGCAGGTTATTTACTTGCAACCAAATGACTGACCAGGAGAAGAATATTTGTTATGAAAGGGAAATGTTTGGATAGCGATTTATTTACAGCTTTTTCTTCAGTGCTGAGAAGAGTTAATTGTAAAGAAACTGTGTGTAGCATTGCTGGCTGGCAACTTGTTTCCTGCCCAGATGTTTAGGGAATGCAGTGCATCAGTTGATGGATCACTCCAGTAGTTTGTTCTGTAGCGTTTAATAATTATTCATTCACATTCGATTTATTGTTAAACCACTGTTTTAAGCATGAGGCAGATAGAAGTTTTAACATTTCACACAGATGTTTTTTTTAAAAATGTTTTAAATGTTAGCATTTATATTTTTAACTTGGATGTGCATTATGGTGGTATAGCAAGTAGTTTAAAGGCTAAGTGGCCAAGATTACACTTTTGACTGGTCTGTGACAGGGAAGTTGGGGTTTAGTGGAGAGAGTGAATTCTTTGGACTGCTGATCTGGGCTGGGGAACCTAAGGCATGTAAAATAAGTGGGCCAGAGTGATATATTTTCTAGGGGGGCATAACAGTGTTATGAAAAAAGAGATCACTAAAAGTAGGAGTGCATTTCCTTCCTCTTCCTTACAGTTTTCTAGAGGAGGAATCTTGTAATATAGTGAGTCATTTCTGTTACATGCTGTGGAAAATAAGTTTAGCTAGTACAGTCATGAGTTAATGGGTTACATGAGACTTAGCTTGGATTCTGCTGTCACTGGTATATACTTTTATATATTTGTTATGTAGAATGTGTATGCAAAAAGTGTGGTTCAAATATTTATCAGGTACGGTAGTTCAATTTTTGAGGCAGAAAGGACTGTAGAAGAATTTCAAGCGGCAGTATTTAAAACAGTGAATTTTGCTCTAAAGCAGACTGTTTAAAAAGTTTCCACTTTTCGTGTAGCACATACTATTTTGTTAACAGTTTATTTATTTTGACTAGCAACTGAAAATGTTACTGATATGTATCTGTTTTTTCCCCATTATACATATGAGAGCATAATATAACAGTTCTAGGCAAAATCTACTATTTGGAATTAAAATGCATGTTGACCCCGATCTTCCTGCTCATGTTTCAGGTCTGTTTTAATCAGCGGTAATTGTATGCTGAATGTATGACCAAACTAAGGACACTGCAATGTTTGATTTAGTTTTATGTGCTTTAATACAAACCTTATGCCTTTTACCTGATACCTCAAGTCACTGACAAAGTAGTTGGTAACTTTTATTCTCAGTGTTAGAAATGCTTTGCTGGTCTGCAAGAGATACATGCAGTTGGATGGATCTTTTAGTAGCTTTTGACTGAGTTAGCCATACAGTCTTGTATCACACTTGAAATTGGTACTTGCACTTGCTAAATGAAGTGAGACTTAATGAAAAGTGTGTTTAATTTCTGTACGCTATGATTTTGATTCCAGAGTATGGAATTACTGAATTTTCACATGCTGTAACACAGAATACAAAGCAGTCCATCATATGGATGGATGTATAGGTACTGCAGTTTGCTTTCACTTCATCCCTATTTCCTTTTGTCAATGGTTAATCCTTTTCAATGTTTCCTACACTGCTTGGGCACCAGAGGTGTATCTAGAGGTGATTTTGTTTTTAAACCTTTGTTTACACATGGTCCGACTTGGAATGAGACCAACTTTCAGTTGCCTGGGAAGAAATGCTCCAGATGCATGTCTTTGACATATAGCTAGAGATAGAGAGGCATTGAGATTTATGTTGGTGTTCTTTTGGGTGCATTCACTGTCAGTATTATGGAACTCTGTATTGCAAGCAGTTATGATGTATTCTTTTTAAATGCACCTTGCAAAAAAGTTAATACAGTCTTTCATGACTGTAGAGAAACTCTACACTAGCAACAGATCAAGCAGGTTTATTAAGGAGCATTCAGCCTTCAATTGCAGTCTTAAGGTGTCACAGTATGACTGTTTTTTTCATGCATTTAAACATTGAAAGAACTGGAGTGGGGGTTGTGGGAGTGGCCAATATGTGGGTGTAGCTCAAATAGGGGTGTGGCTTGAATATGGTGTGGGTGGGGCTTAAGGTGTGCCAAGGCAGTATTTCGCTAAGGCCGGCCCTGCCAAAGAGAGAGTACCTGTCAGCACCAGGACAGCTGGAACTGGGGAAATCGAAGTGGTGGGCTCTAAGCCTCCAGAGGAGGTCAGAGGAAGAAGATCTAGAGAAGTCCTAGGAGAAAAAAAAACAGCTCCACAGGGGAGAGATGTCTGAGAGGGGCAGGAAGACCTCTGACTGCCAAAAGCTGATCCACCAATCTCACGTCTACTTCAGAAAGACTCCTGGAAGGTTAGACAGACATCCCTTAAGGGGATTCTGGCCTATCCAAAAAAGGATAAGGTAGTTGACCCACAAAGGGGTCTATGGAAGGGGAATACCTTGTCCTGGGAATACGTAATGGTTCAGTCTTCAGCACCAAAGGGGTGAGTAGAGTCTGTTGTGGTGCATGGTTGAACTTTGATACACAAAATGCACACTAAAATGTGGCAGGTGTGAGAGAAGTGGTAAGCTGCTACATGATGTTTGCAAAGCCTCAAAGATCCCAGCCTAGACCACAGATTGTCAGAGAGAAGCTGGAAAAAGTGCCTTCTAAATGAACAAAATGAAGAAGAATAGAGGTGACACCACAATGAACAGAACATAACCAATTGAAAATGACAAGTAAACTACAGGAAATAAACCGAGATGAAGGAAGACAATGTAACAGAAAAAGACAAAGAATCAAAATATAGGAAGAAGGGGTAGACTGGCATATTTGATTGCATGAAAGTCCCAAGATGTTTCATGGAAAACAAACTAGAGGTGGATGAGAACATTCAGTATGCACTGGGAGAAAAGCCACAGAGCTGAAGTGAAAAGTGATGGGAGATAGTGTCTAAAGCAGACAAGCTAGGACAGATGAGAGTATCAGCTCAGAACAAGCTGAAATTGAATGCTTCAGCTGAACAAAACATATTGACCTACTGTAAGAGTTGCCCTGAATGAGAAGCCAGCATGCACTTAAAAATGTTATGTCATCAAATGAAAAGTATGAGAAGTGTGATTTTTTTTTTGTTTCATTTCTGTCATGTTACCTTGCATTGACTATATATTAGCATTATGTGTTGTACCAAACCCAGCACATAGAGCAAAAGAAACACTTACAAAGTACGTGGAATGGTAAGCAAAAGAGCAGGCAACTGAGTACACACGGCACATGAAGTACAGCATGCACATGGTAGATATCACAGATATCACTGAATAGGGAAGAGGAGGGGAGAGCTGAGTCATTACTTGTAGTAAAAAGATGAGGAAGAGGAACAAAAAACTGAGGGGAAAAGGAAGAAGAAAAAGGTGAAGGACACTGGCATCACATCTCAGTGCAGCATAGAAGTGATGCCAGAATGATATAAACAGTAGCAAGACATTGATCATGAGAAGGAAAGAGAGCTAGAACAAGAACCAAAAAGAAAGTACAAGGACAGAAAGATAAATGTAGGAAAGGGTGGGAATATACAAAACCTGAACAAGGGAAACAGAAGGCTGATTGGAGAAGAGAGCACATTGTATTACCTCAAATGAAAACACCACAATTATAGAAAGGGGAAAGAGCGAAAATGGGCATAAGGGATAACCAGGGAAGACAATGACGGGGGAAATGGTGGGACGAAAGACTGATCTAGAAGGAGTAAAAATGGTGGAAAGGACAAGAGCAATTCACATACCTTTCAACCTCTTAGCGTAAGAAATCTGGACAAAACCTGATATAATGGGGGATGGGACAAACAAAGGCCCAGAAATAGGACAGATTTTAAATATTGCTCTTATAACTTAGAAAGAGTAACAGGATTTGTCTTGACATGCATTTTTTTCTGAAGGATTTGATGATTGAAACTCAAATGTATGTCAATATTTATTGACTTAAGTGCTCAGATCATCCGCAGTGATTTGCCAGAAAACCACAGATTTTATGAGATACAGACCAAAATATGAGGCAGAAACCTGGCCATTCTGCAAAAATCTTGACAGTTGAGAAATATTAGATGGAAGCAGTCTGGGGAATAAACTGTTGCAGACAAGGGAGCCCGCAGGATTTTTTGCAGGGGGGTGCAAACTTAAGCCCCGCCCACACTGCCCCACCCCTATGCTGCCCCGCCCACTCACACCCCCCCCGCCCACGCAGCCATTCCAGCATCCCATTACTTGGCTATTTCTCCCCATTTTATAGAAATTGTTCAAATCTGTGTGCATACTTGTTTTATGCTTTACTTCTACAATGACTACAGTTATACAGACTTGTCCAATAAAAATAAAAACTACCAAGGTTACTATCTACATATATTTGAGCCTGATAGATGTAATAATATAACCTCCTCAGGGTTAGCGCGCTGGATTCTTTTACAGCAGTAAATCCTTTTTCACACAGCAATTTCTGTCCAACTGGCCTAACCTCATAGAAAACGTTGGATTCAATTAAAACAACCTCTAAAGCAATAATAGAAAGTGCTTGATAATGCCAGCATAAGGCAAGTCAATACTTACTCTACTACCTATTGCCTGCCTTCGGTCAGTGTGGGGTGGGTGTAACCCCGCTCCGCTCGGGCTCGCTTCGCGCCCCGCCCTGCCCCCAGCACTCCTACTTTTATACCTATCTACCACGCCTCCTCCCATTATCTCTAACCAATCAAATCACTCTGCTTTTTCTTCCCACCCCACTCCCAGTACTACTACCTACTTTCTCATTATATAGCCACCTACCAGCACCTAATAATTATGCAGTCACCCCGACCCCTGATCACAAAGCAAACCCTAAAAATTGTACCTCTTGCCCTATCAGTCTTTATTATATTATATCTGCTAACTAAATATGAGGACCAGTCATACCCAGGATCTTATTATCCTAGGTACCAAACCAGTACTCCCTCAACCCCACTCATTACTACTCACTCTATTCACTACCAAATCATTAAACCACTGTACCCCAATCACCACTTCTCCTATAAACCAAAAACAAACCACCCCAAATCCAAATATGCTGAAAAACTGATATTCAAACTTATGAAACTACTTGAATACCTAAGAAAAAATATTACTATAGATGGAGATATCCACCCAAACCCGGGCCCCCACCAATTGCAAATTCTTATAACCCATCTCTATTTCCTAGATCTCCCAACTCCCTCCTAATCTGCCACCTAAATATTAGGAGCCTAAACAATAAAATTCACAATCTACATGCTCTCTTAGCAACCTACCTCCCTGACATTATGTGCCTGACAGAAACCTGGCTTAAACCAGTGACCAATGATAATGAAATCATTCCAGCTGGCTTCAACATATTTAGGACTGACCGCACCAAAAAAAAAGGGGGTGGTATTGCCGTCCTCTTTAAAAGTCATCTTAACATTACTTGGAACCCCACCCAACCACCTCGGATCTCTAATGCAGAATTTATTGCCCTAAAATTACAACTGAATAAGGATAAAAGCATAAACCTAATTGTCGTCTATATCCCCCCTGGAAATAACACCCACACACTCGAGAATATTTTAAACTGGCTTGAGAATAACTACCCCCAAGAAACCATAATTTTGGGTGACATCAATATTGACTGGAATCAATGTTTCTCAGAAACAAACCCCACCCACATAAATCTCCATGGTTTCTCACAGATATAACCTCCCCCACCAGAATTGGGAACACCAAACAAAACAACGTATCCTAGACTGGATACTCACTAACAAGCAACCCCACATGTACATGCCTGGGACCCTTCCAAATGACCTTAGTGATCATCTCATCACCTACCTATGGAAAAGCAAAACAGGGAGCTTCAAATCACCCACGTACAGGTCAGTCAGTAATACCAAATACTTTGACCTTGCTAAATTCCAACTAGAGCTGCAGTCCTGTAACTGGTCACCTCTTAAATACCTCCCCCTAGAAGAAGCCGTTACAAATTTTAACTCCACGTTTTTAAAAATACTAGACACTCATGCCCCCAAACGACTAATCAAAGCCAAAAACCAAATAGCACCCTGGCTAACAAAAGACTCTACAACCAAAATCAAACTTAGGAACAAAGCCTGGGACAAATGGCATGCCACCAAAGCATCCCTAGACCGCATCAAGTACCAACAACTAAGAAATGAGACAAAAAAATCCATTTTACTAGACAAAAAAAACTACTATTATCAACTACAACATAAAAACCAAAATAATCCCCAAAAATTCTGGGCGGGTCTCAATAATCTCCTCCATCCAGGCAAGTCTTCCACTCCTACTCCAGAGAACCTATGTGATAAGAACCCAGAAGAAGTTGCCACAACCTTTAACACTTTCTTCATCAATGTCATCAAATCCCAGTCAGGAGTCTTAACCTCAAGATGCACGCACTCGAAGCTCTCCTCAGTATGGAGAACATAGATATCTGTGCAGTGACAGAAACCTGGTTCAAGGCTCTAGAGAGCACCCCAGCACTACCAGGCTATACCTCATATCATGCTTTTCGGCCCCAAAACCCGGACCGAACCACAAAAGGAGGGGGAGTTTCCATATTTATCAAGGATATCCACACCTCCAGGTTAGTGGCATTGCATGAAGTATCGGAGACCATCCGTGTGCAACTAACAGTAGGCAAGACTGCTTTTCAGTTTATAGCATCCTACAGACCACCCTCTCAAAGTCAGGCATCCCACTCGGCTTTCCTGAAAACATTGGAGAACATGAAGATCTCTCCGAACACCATTATATTGGGCGACTTCAACTACCCAAACATTGACTGCGAGCACTAATCAAGCCCCAGCACCTTCACCCAAAGGTTCCTGGAAATTATACACTCAAATGCTATGGAACAACTAGTCACCACTCCCACAAGAGGGGAAAACATACTAGACCTGATCATTACCAACATGGGGACTCTATGCTCCACACCAGAAGTATATCCCTCATTGGTAAGATCAGACCATAAATTAATTTCACTGGACGTCCACATCCCGACCCCACCCCCAGCCCAGAAAACCACAGTGAAAAACTTCTCAAAAGTGAACTTCTCACTTCTCAAAACCAAAGTGGAATCCTTCAAGGCCCCAGGGCCAGTGGAAACTATGGCCCAACCTGCAGAATCCTATATAAACGTATTCTACGGACATCTCCAGGAATGCATGGATCATGCTATCCCAAATAAAACCAAGACCCAATCATCCAAGGGCAGGCGTCCAGTCTGGTGGACCCCTGCCATAAATAAACTGTACAACAGAAGGAGGAAGCTACTACACGATGGAGCAAAATCCCTAAAAGGGAAGGCATCTCTGATCAGTACTAGCAAAAAATTACGATCCCTCATAAAATCCTCCAAGGCCAGCTTAGAGAGAAAAATTGCACAGGACATCAAAGATAATCATAAGGCTTTTTTCAGTTATGTTAGGAACCTGGGATGCAACTCCCAGACTTGTTCTGAGTTGATTCTAAACAAAAAATACACTGAACCCACAGACATCGCCAATATCCTGGCAGACAGGTTCAGTGCAAACTTCTCCATCCCCCCCCCCCCAAAAGAACAAGTATCTATCCCGGCAGAGGGCTGCCTCCCAAACATCTCTGATGCTCAGGTGAAGGCTGCCCTCTACAAAGCAAAAAACACTGCTTCCATGGGACCAGATGGTGTCCCAGGTTGCATCCTACATGAACTCCATGAGGAACTAATCTCTCAAATAAAACAGCTATACAATCTCAGCCTCACTACAGGATATGTGCCCACAGAATGGCATACAGCAACAGTGGTCCCACTCCACAAAGTTGGAGCCTCTACGGACCCTGGAAACTATCGCCCGATAAGCCTGACTAGCTTAGTCTGCAAGGCTATGGAGAGGATCATCATGGAGCTCATAAACAAAGACATTGGGGACCTACAGACACTAGATCCTACCCAGTTCGGCTTTGTCAAGGGCAACTCAGAATGCTTCAGCAACCTGTTAACAGGAGTAATGTTTTTTTAAAAAGTCAAGATGACAACATCCTGGTAAGACTCCTTCATTAGGAATTCAAAAGTAAGTTCCAACCTGTTTACACCAGTGAAAATTCCATGAGAAACTACATCATAGATTAAGAAACGGGATATACTGTGATGCCATCTAAAGTATTGTCTCTGAATGATAAAATCATCAAAGTGTCAACAGAAAATGACCATTATGTGAATAACTACAACAATAGGTAGTGTCGGTTCCATCTGGGGGCCATTACACAGTACAGCTTGTTTAAGAGGGTAGGAAGGATAATCTTATTAAACATCTTATAAGAGGACTACAACATATATAAACTTAGCTTTGATCTGACTCATAAGTTGTCTTTATAATGCACAATTCATTACATTTACAAAAATGTTCAACTGCTCTCTCTGACTCATCTACTAGACTGTAGATGCAATAATTTTAGAATGCTTTTCAATACGCTTTAGAAGGTTCTAGATTGCAAAAGTAATAGTTTTAAAACCAGAAACACACAAACAAGTTATATTCATGTTGGTGCCAGCAAGCAAGAATGAAACCATAAATCCAGTAGCTGCTGTAAGGGGAAAACAGTGAACAATACACATGGTTTTACTGTGAACATTTGTTATAGGGAGGCTATCACAATCCTCTGATAAATATAATCTACTTCTGGGAGATATGAATTCCCTAATCTAGTTCTGAGTGAAGATAGTCACTCACCCCCATGCCCAAAATACAGGATCACAAATCACTGTTCAAAACAGACTACTACAATTTTGTTTTCCTTTGCTGGATAGGCGATCAGTGACTTCCTCTCAGACAAGAACAATCACAAGCATGTATACAATCTTCCAAAGCCAAGATACCAGCATTCCAGACTAAAATTTTAGAAAATGTTGTTGGCTTTGTAAACTGAAGCTTACTCAGGCACAACCTAGTCACAAAGCATGATATGATCAGCACATCCACTGCAGACATAGCAGCATAAATGGAAAAAAATAAAATGGAAATGCTGTGCAATCCTAGCTGCCATATCAGTAATAAAATGTGACACTAATTGCTGAATCACTCACAGCTATAGCTCTATCAATGTGATTTCTCAGTCTGACTGTAACACTTAAAGTTACCTCAAAACAAGTGTTATAGAAACTTGTCTTAAAGAGGAAGCAGTCTGACATTAATAATGCAAAGATTCATTACTCACTTACGCTGAAAGTGTCCCATCTTCCGCTCGCTTCTTCCCGCTTGCGAATCCGTCCCGCTCGTGGTCCCATTTTCCGGTTGCGAACTCCAAAACCATCCGTCCATGCGAGTTCCCGCTTGCAAAACTTCAAAATATGCGTGCGATGATGTCAGCACGCCCGCGACCGTTCTTCTTAAAGAAGAATGCATGATGTGATCACGGACTTTTTTCTTCTTAAAGAAGAACGTCCAAAAAAAAAAAAAAACAAAAAAAAAAAAACTTTTTTTTTAAATTAGAACATTAGTCTGCCGATTCCAGGGGGGTGCACCCCCTTGCACCTGCCTGCGGGCGCCCTTGGTTGCAGATTATAGAAAATGGAAATCTCAACAAGCAGAATGCAATGACTGGAGAAGGAAGCTAAAACGATATGTGAAAATATGGCGGTACAGTAGAAAACAGCAAGGATTCTATGGGGAGCAGGAGAAGAATCAACAATGGTGAGGCAGAGGGAGAAGATAAAGCATACAAAATGGAACCTTAATCAGAATCAGGAAAAATAAGTGGTACAGCAGATAGGATTGGCATGGTGCAAGGCAATCTTATTTGATATTAGGAAAGCATTTCACTCCACAAAGTGGGGCTACACAAGTGACAGTCCAAGAACAATAAAACGTAGTAGACAAATTCACTTTTTCTTGAAATGGGTAAGGACCCTCTATCAGCATCCAAAAGCAATTATCAACATTTTTTGTTTTCCCCCTCTTTTTGCTCCTCACAGCTGAACATCTGCTTCTTTGTGACCCTCTCCTCATCCAGTGGGTCTATTTGTCTCATTTTCCCCCTGTACTAACTCTGACCTAAGCTTGGAGCCAATAAGAGATCAAAACACATGGAGCAATGTCAAATTGTTGCCGAGGAGTATTTTCACTATCCTAGCATTCCCCTCTTCTTTGCATACACTTGCCAGCCATACAAAGAAACAATGGTGACATACTGTCCTTCCTCTGCCAGTGTCCCTGCTGCTCTGAGGGCAATGCCTTTGGCATTTCCCCCAGCCTCTGCTAGGGATCAACTGTGAGGCACATCCAAGCGCACCTCTTGCCTTAAAATGGGCATGGTCATCCTCATCTTGCTAATGCCTCAGATCCTCAAGTCGCTAATCAAATCCAGATCAGCTGAACTGATTTTTCATGGCACTGGCTCAAAAGCAGCAAGCAAGGCAAAGCAGGGACACCTATCTGTTGTGTTTTCATAATAGTAATGGAATTACTGGGTAGAAAAATCAGATCAGAGGTGGAAATATTAGACAGGAAAAGGATTCTTTGCATGTTTCAAGATGGTTGCATCCTGACATCATAGAAAAATAGAAAATGCAGTGGAAAGGTAATGAATCACTTCAAAGTCTTTAACGTGTATACTGTAACTGGGAAAAGAGAGTCATGGTAAAGCTATGGAAACATGCTAAAAAGCAGGGATATGGCAAGCTAAATAGAAAGCCATGGGCCTGATACATAGAGCTAAAGATGTACCAAAGAATGGAGGAGACTGGAGAAGACCTGGAAGAAGAACTACAAAATATGAATGATGAAGTAGAGGTATTACTTAGGTAATGGAGGGGGAAGTGAGTACAACAGTGGAAAAAGTAAATATAGTAAAATGAATGTAGCTCAAAAGTAAGGTACCTAGTAAGAACCACCACAGCTTGCTGAGACAGAAACAGCCTTCAGAAACAACCAGAAGTTAAATGATCAGTTTACATTGGAAAGTGATAGAATGAGAGTGGCCACAACCAGAATGCGGGGATTAAGAAGAGATATGGGACATCAGCCTTTGAAATTATGTGAAAGTTTATGGTGCAACACAATGGCTAGGAAAAAATGGGAACAGGAATGTATACAGCTCTAAAACCTGTGGGAGGGGGTCACAGGAAAAGTAGAAAAGAAGGGTTGTGGAAGTTATTAAATGGAAGGATCCAAAGAAAATAAAATGTAAGACAACTCAAATGGAAACTTTGATGGGAGAGTGAGATCAAAGAAAAAACAAACTGCATGGGAAAGAGTGCAGAAATTAATTGTGGATGTTCACAGGGGTCATAATTTATGAGGACAACTAAATGATAAACTGGAGAATGTGGAGAAATTAAAATGGAAATAGTAAAGGCAGGAGGATTGTAAGTGGAGACAACAGGAGTGGGAGGATATGCTGGAGATGTTGAAGCCACTTAGGATTCTTTCACCAATTAGAGACCAATAATTAAGACCTGTGTGTAGGTGGATTTGCTCTTTGAAAAGGTGAAGGAAGGAAATGGATAAAATGAAAAATGAGTGTGTGAGTTTATTATATGTTCTATGGGCAAAACATATATAAGGGTGGGCAATAATGGATTGGTGGAAATATGAGGAATCAGTATAAATATAAATGAAAATTAAGCATCTTCATCTTTATAAATGTACAGGAAAAAATAAAAAGAATAGCTCAGAGACATGTTACTTATTACATGATGAGCAAAGTAAAATTACATAAAAACAGGAAGGTGGGATGGCTGGAGGTCTCAACACAAGGAAAAGCAAAATGCCAACACTTTTCAGAGTGATAAAGGGAAATAAACTAATTGGAATGGACAGAAGTAAAATTGGAATCAAACACTATAGACTAGGGGAAGAAGCAGAGGAAAGGCAAACTTGGGAAGCCACAAGGGTTCAAGAAACAGGAGTAGAATTCACAGAAAAGAAGAGCAGAGTATGATTCAGGAAAAGTGAGGGTGTGGGTGGGAAAGAGGAAGGGGCAGGGTAGGAAAAGTGGGTGTAGGGAGAGGAGGGAGAAATTAATGGAAGGATTTATGAGCAAAAATACAAATACAGAGACAGACTGTAATGTTAGAGCTACTATGGCATGCCAAGGCATGAAAAGTGACAGCATTTCTGGGCTGTGAGTGTGTGTGTGTGTGTGTGTGTGTGTGTGTGTGTGTGTGTGTGTGTGTGTGTGTGTGTGTGTGTGTGTGTGTGTGTGTGTGTGTGTGTGTGTGTGTGTGTAATGAGTTCCTGAGCTATAATAAACAAATTGATAAAATTCCTGTATACACACAAAATGAGGCAAATGTATTTTATGATGGGGTAAATGCAGAATCTACTTTCCTTTCATTTTTCTGGATACTGTTCACAAGTAGTAGATAATGGGGAAGAAAACTGCAGGCCTTCTGACAACCTATACTTTTACATTCAAAATTAAGGAGTCACTTGCTCTTCTTCTCCACCTTTGCTATGATTAAAAGACCAGTAATCAAAAGTAAATTCCCCGATAGCAGGAAACCGATGAAGGCAGTCTCACAGTGTAGAATGAACAATAAGTCTCAGGATGTCACTCTCGTAAAACTCTGCAGTCCGTAATAAACAACGTGGATTTATTAACACAAACACAGTACAATTCAATTAAGCGCTTTCATTTCCTGACCGGAAACTCATAGTTTCCGGTCAGGAAATGAAAGCGCTTAATTGAATTGTACTGTGTTTGTGTTAATAAATCCACGTTGTTTATTACGGACTGCAGAGTTTTACGAGAGTGACATCCTGAGACTTATTGTTCATTCTACACTGTGAGACTGCCTTCATCAGTTTCCTGCTATCGGGGAATTTACTTTTGATTTGCTATGATTAATCCCTTCTGTTTTTTTATCACATCCTCATTCTTTCCATTAGAATGTATTCATTATGTTAGTGCAGATCTTTACTCTAAGATGTCTGTTCACTTTACTAATGAATGTGTCCTTTAAAAAGTATTTTGGAGCAAGCCTAGTCTCGGCACTTTTCCTAGATTTATTCAAATCTTTTGACTTGGCATCCCCAAGAAATTGCTTCAAAAACAAGCTTGCCTAGGTATACATGAAACTTTACTATCTATGTTCTCTAGCTACCTCTCAAATAGGCAACAGGCAGCAAAATGGCAAAAGGACATCTTTTCTCTCTTTCTGATTACAGTGGGTGTCCAATAAGAATCCATTTTAGGTCTAATGTTGTTCATTATATTCATTAGTGATCTCTGACTAACTTCTAAACAAGACACTATCATACAATACACAGATGATTCAACAACTATCTGTTGTGCTAAAAGCATAGATAAATTAAAACAACTTACCCAAGAGTCTTTCTCCACCATAGAAGCTTGTCTGTCTGATACAGCTTAACCCTCAAAAAAAACTAAAATGATCCTATTTACCCTTAAGCATTCAACTGACTACAAAATAATTTCAAAATCACTTTTTCTAACAACACTAACATACAATTAATAAGTCAAACTAAACGTCTAGAAGTCAGTATTGATGAAAGCTTAAAATTTAATCATCACATAAAACATGCAGTAAATAAAACACTCACCAAAAGCTAGGTGCACTCTATAGTCAAACAACACCTCACAGATAATGTCCAATTCCTTCTCATCCCTACACTACTTTATGCTGCCCCAATATCAATTAACGTACAATCCACTCAACTCTCACTCTTAAAACAGTGCTATGATAAGATTGCAAAATTTGCCACCAATTGTCATTATAGGACACATCACTGTCTGTCAACTTCAGTGGTTAGAAATAAGGCATTTAACTTGCCCTTTCCCAAACAGTCACTTCCCATAAACTCATCTATTATCCAGACAAGTGCAGTAGTTTGTAAAATATTCTCAAACTTTATAACCCAAGTAGACAGTTGAGCTCCACTAATAAAATGTGTTTAACTGTTACCAAAGCAAACAACTCAGCTGGTGACTCTCTCTGTACTCCACTTTCCTGGTGAAAATGTGGAACCCCCCCTTCTTTCTCTAAGAAAAGAAAAGGTATTTACTCACCTTAATGATGCATCTGTGTTGTCCAGTTTCATTGTTCCTCAGCTGATGAGTCTTGGATCTTACCTTGGATCTGGCTTGGCCTCCTTTCTAGAGTCATGGATCCAACTCTCGAGTTCTTCCCTTTACCCATAATGCCCCACTAACCTAGCATACCTCATATTAAGTTTGCTGCTTCCAAGTAATCCTGGCTAATAATACAAAGAATCTTGAAAGAATGGAGATAAAACTGGAGCTCAGACAAGGAACAAGTGGTGCCCAAATTAGTGTCTCTTAGAGGTCTTCTCCTGGAAGAAAGGGAAGGGGGTTAGTATGGTGAGTACATGTCCTTTGTTTCTGATGTTACCATTTTCATTCAGTTCTGAACTGATGAGACAGAGTACCCAGCTAGATGAACCCTGGGTGGTTCTCATGGAATGATATTTCAGAGTACTGCAAATCCAAAAGCAGCTCTTTTCCTAGAAATGAAATCTAATTTCTAATGAACAATAAAGATATCAGCACTGGACCAAATGGCACTGGCACAAAAGTCATCTATCAATACTCTTGACCAAAAAGATGAAGAAGTGACCACAGACCTTGTGGAATGTGCTCTTGGGGGCTTAGGTAAAGATAAACCTCTCTAGCTATAGACAAAGGATATGCTATTAGTCAACCATTTGGCTCAAGATACTTTGTAAACTGCCATGCCTATTCTCTTCAGTGAGAAGGATACAAAAAGATTTCCTGAAGATACTGGTCCAGTGAAGGTAAAATAGAAGTTGCCTGTACACATCCAAAAGATGGAGTATGTATTCACCCTTATTGGACAATTTTGTGAAGAAAACCTGGAGGTCAATGACTTGATTAATGTTTGACTCAGAAATCATCTTATGTAAAAAGGACAGCTTGGTACGTAAGAAGACCCTATCTTTATAAAAAAAAAAAACAGGTATGGAGATTTGGAGGAAAGTGCCTGGAGTCTACATACTCATCTAGCTGATGTATTAGCAACTAGAAAAAAATGTCTTCCAGGACAAGAATTTAAGGGCTGTCTTGGCTGAAGGTTCAAAGGGGCTTTGGTTCAGACCCTGAAGCAGCATAGTTAAATCCCAAGGAGGAGTCTGTCCTTGACTGGACGTCTAAGTAAAAAGGTGCCTTTCAGAAAAGTCATGCACAACTTAGAAGAGGCCAAAGAAGACTGATTTTCACTTAATTGAAAGTTAGTAATGGCAGCCAACTGTATTTTAATAGTAAAACTGCCCCCACCCCCCCCCCCTCATTAAAAAGGGAAGCTAACAATTCTAGGACAGTGGAGATTGGGGCAGGAAAAGGGTCCAAATCTCTCTGTAGGACACAAATTGAAAATCTCTTGCATTTCTTTTTGTAAACTTTCCTAGTAGAAGCCTTTTGAGAATACAAGAGAATATGCCAGACCAGGGAGGAAAGCCTGGGCTCTCTAGCTATCATTGGAAGTGGAGAAAGTGTGTGGTTAATTTGAGGCCTGTTATATCTGGATGAGTCAACTCCATTGAATGAGAAAGGAGGTCTGGACTGGGGTCCAGTATTCAGGATGGATACAGAAGGTGAGGCCACAGAAAGAAAAAACAAACTTGACAAGGCCAAACAGGTGCAATGAGGATAACTCTGTCTTCAACTGGTAAGGTTTCTGTAGGAATTTGTGGATTAAAGGTAAAAGGGAATAAGCATAGGGGAGACCAGAGGGCTAGTTTTGAACTAAAGCATCTCTCTGTGACTCCCCCAGAGGTTGGATCAGTGCAAAGATCCAGCATGGCTAACCACATCAACAAAAAATTATTTCTGCCACTTTGAAGTTGAAAGACCACTTGGGAGATAACAGAATGGGCCTGCTTAGTTTGTCTGCAAACACACTGGCTTTCCCCAGTATGTGCATTGCAGTGAGAGAGAGCAACCAAAACAGATCACCCATTGGCACACTCTCGTTGCCTCCCAACATAGAGGATAACATTTGGTTCCCCCTGTTTGTTGATGTACCAGACTACAGACATATTGTCCATTTGGACTACTATTTTCCTGAAGGGGAGAGCATCTTGAAAGGCCTGTAATCCTAGGAGGATAGCTCTCATCTCCAGGACATTGATCTGTAAATTGACCTTTTCTGAGGACCACTTACCTTGGACTATCCTTCTCAAGAAATGCCCCCCCACAACTCAGTTGGGAGGTGTCTGTAGTCACTGTGGCCACCAGAAACAGGAGAACTAAAGGACAGCCCTGTGAAACTTCATCTGAATGTATACACTAAAGAAGAAATTTCCTGAAAACGTGCATGATCCTGACTGGAGTGTACAAGAGCTGGTGAAGAATAGACCACTGTACTGACAGAATCCTCTGTAGAATCCACATATGAAATCTGGCTGATGAAACTAAAGTAATTGCTGCTGACTTGGACCCTAAGGCTTGCAAGACTAGACATGTTGGAAGAGAAGAATGTGAGATCAATTTCATGATCTGGGATCTTGGGGTTTGTACTCTTGTTAGAGGAAGAGATACTATCTGACTGACCGTGTTTAGAAGAGTACCTCTGAAATCCAGAGTCTGTGTAGGTGCGAGCTGTAACTTGTTGTAATTGACTTTGATGTCCAGATGTTAACATAACTGGAGCAAGTGCACCTTGCTTGTATATGAAGATGCCTGGTTGGAGCAGTCAGGAGTCAGTCGTCTAGATACAGAAACACCTGGAATTGCAGCAGTCTTAGGTGAGCTACTACTACCACCATGTATTTAGTGCAAACCCTGGGGGCTGTGGTGAGGCCAAACGGCAGTGCTCTGAACTGGTAATGACTGACGCCCAGCTGGAAGTACAGAGATCTTCTGGAGGGCATGTTCATTTTGATGTGATAGTATGCACCCTGAAGATCTATCGAGCACACCTAATTGTCCTTTTGCAGCAGGAGCAAAATGGACTGAACTGTGACCTTCTGAAATTTTGAGTATTTCATGTACTGGTTTACTTTCTGAGATCCAAGATGACTCTCAAGTCTCCTGTCTTTTTTGGCACTAAAAGGAATTTTGAGTAGATTCTGGATTCTATCTGGCCTGGGGGGACTTTTTGGATGACTGTTTTTTTTCCTAGCAGCTTTCTCATCTCCATAGTGGCTGCCTCCCTCTGACTGGATGGTACATCTGGGATCTTTCTCATTTTCATGGGGGGGAGGATTTGGGAAAATGGCATGAAATAACCTCTGGATATGATCCTCTGAACCCAAGTATCTCTTGTGATGGATGGACAGGCTTCTGGGTGCAGAGACAAGCACCCCTTGACTGCCTCCAAAAAATAGCAGCCGAGTAACCCTTCATGAGCACTGGTAGGGTTTATCTGAGAAGGTATCTTTGAAACCCTGATTCTGCAGGCCACTTCTGCCATGAAAGCAGCATCTTCCATTACAGTTCTCCCCTCTGCCTCTGGGGGAACTATCTCCTCATGTGTCTTAGACATGACCCTGGGACTTGCAAAACCACATCTTTCTACCTCCTTGTTGATTTCAGGAAAAAGGTCTCTGAGGGGTAGAAAAATGGATCCCAACAGCAGACAAAAGTCTTTATTTCCATCTTGTTCACTTTTTGAGGGCATTTCTTTCACCTTTGGGCCAAACAATGATGATCCTTCAAAGACAGCATTGATGAACAAAGACTTGAAGGGCTCTCCAAAATCACACAGGCATCTCCAAGCATGTCTCCTGATGGCTATGCCCAAACCCGCTGCCAATGAGGTACCCTCTGTAGTGTGGGAAATCAGCCTCATGAACATGATAGGTATGGACTGAAGGGTGGCCAGTTGTAAAGAGATCTTGTTCTGGTCCTCTACAGATATGAACCCCAAAAGACATTTTGAAGGCTCTTTTGTCATATCTCTTTGCAACCTTGTAAAGTGCACCACATAATTCAGTGACTGCAGGGCAAAGGTTGCTGAAGCATAAATGCACTTTCCAAACCTGTCCAGAATCCTAGACACCCTGTTAGTGGGATGGACAGATGAGCTCTACTCATCAAGCTCTTCTTAGTGGCTGCATCCACAACCATGGCATCTACTGGGACCCCTTTGCTCCAGTGTGCTGTGTCCTTTGGGGGGGCTAAAAACCTGTTGGTTCACCTGGGAATATGCTCCACAGTATCCAGCTACTTCCATGCAAGGGGATGAGACAAAGTCTATCAGCTCATCAGCTGGGGGGTGGGTTCACCTATGACGTACTGGGCCAGACCCAAAAACCTCCAGGAGCACTGACTCCTCCTGGGAAAGGGGGTGGAAGACCATCCACCCTTTTGCTTTAAATGTTCTAGGATTTCTACAAAGCAGATGTCTTCAGGTGGAGACTGGGGGGGGGGGGGTCCTTCCCATTCATCAAACTCAATGTCCTCAGTGACAGATTCCTGAGGAGAATCAAAGTGTCTCCTTTTGCACATTCTCTTCCTAGAGACCTCATTAGTGGGATGGTCTGATGAGGTATCAGAAGTGACTGAGGAGTCCTGAGAGGGGACTGACTGGAGGCTTGATCAGGTTGGCTGTCCCGGTGAGATACAACTGAAGAACTGACAGGCTCAAAGCTCAAACCCAATGGTGAGCTACAGATAGGATCTGAAGGGAGCAAAGATGTCCTGTCGCTAGACAGTGAGAAGGCTATCTCTACTACCTCAAAGGCAGAAGTTCTAGAAGAAACAGCAGCCAGAAGCACTGGAGCAGATGTCCCCTGTGCTGATAAGCCCTGAATCCTCCCAGACCCCTGTCCTGAGGAGGTAGTCGGATCCAAGCTGTACAGCGCAAAAGCTCCTAGGGGCAAGGATGGCTCCAATAACTTAATTGCTGAAACAATTCCCCAGATCTGGTGCCAACACTTCACCCCTGAGAGTCTTCCTGCTCTGAAAAGATCTGAGCCGGACAACTCAGAAACATGGTCAGAGTTGGACAACTCAGGAACATGATCAGAGTCAAACAATGACTTGTGTTCGGATCTGACGAGGATACTCTCAAAGACTTCAAATCTGAGGACTCCAAAATCACAGGTCAAATCGGAGAAGGAGCTATCAACTGAGATTCGGTGGAAGACAGGCTAACAAGTCTGATGGGATATACAGACGGGATTACCCCCATCTATATCTGAGCTCTGAGGAGCTTCCTTATCATCCTAGCCACCTCTGCTTTGGACAAGTTCCTAGAGGACCTAAGGGAGGAGCTTGGTAGATGGTGACCTGGAGTATTTCCTCAGAGTCTTCTGCAGAAAAAGTGAATGGAACTGAGGAGACATCAGCTCCAGCAAGAACCAGGGAGACCAGATCTGTGGAGACTTGAGCTTAAAAGAGGTAGGATCCAAAGGTCTTGGATCTGACTTTTTAGAAATTTTTTAAGGTGGCTCAGTTGTCAAACCTGGTTTTGGTGAACAGGCATGGGACCATTTCCTGGAGTCTTATCTTTTGGAACTTATTCAAGCTTTCCTTTTTCAGACCTCTTAGAGGGGTTCCAGCCCCAGCAGCTAGAGAAGAGGAAGTAGAAAGAAGGGGGCCTTTTAAAAACAATTTATCCCATGGTTATTGTGTCCTATAGTTGAAAACTGCATAGATAGTGCAGCCGATATCTAAATGGCAGCCCACAAGCAGTAAATACACTTCCCTATGGGCATCATAATTGGGAATCTTATGCCCACAGGAAGTGCATTTTTTTTAAATCAGTCAGCTTATCTGCAATGTCTTTCAGACCAAAATAAAGAGAGGTAAAGGAGAAGAAAGCAGGTTTTATTATTCCTTTTTTAACAGCTGATGATTTACCAACAATGGTACAATGAGCACTCACTAATTGGTAGGAAAAAGAGAGGGTTGAAAGGAATGAGTGCCAACAATGGTATGCAGAAGCATACCCTAACAATCAATGGGTAGGAAAAAAACTACCTGACAGACAGAACCCAAGAACATAGAAGAAGGAAATAGGGGGGACAGGGGAAAAGATAGGAAAAATAATTCAAAACAGAAGAAAACTTACAACCCTTAAGACAAAAACAACACTCAAATGCTCAAAAGAAGATGATCCATGTCTAAGCGATATAGAAGCAAATTAAATCTGAGGTATGCTAGGTTAGTGGGACATTATGGGTAAAGGGAGGTACTCAAGAGTTGAATTTGTGAATCTAGAAAAACTGGCTGAGCCGGATCTGTGTTTGGATCCAAGACCCATCAATTGTGGAACGAATTAAAATTACAATATAAGATCACAGTAAACACCAACTCTTTTAAGGCACAAACTACAGAATGCCTGAAAGATACCTGGCTCTGTACATGCACAACTTCTAGATAATAAATAACTTGCCCTCTCTATCGCCTAATCTTTCCAAGCACTATACCCTTAGTTATTGGCCCAGTATATCATTCTTGTCCTTCACCTATCCCTCTTCTTCCTTCTACCTATCCTAAAGCATTCTCTGTCTCTCTTACTTCTTAATACCAATCCTCCATTTCCTTCTTTGCTCCGTCTACCAATTTATTTTCCACATATGTTTCATAGCTCTTTAGATGCTGCTGCAATTAATTAATGGTACTCTGTTTAAATGTTTTATATTTGTTAATTACTTGTATACATCTGTTGATTATTTGTATACTTCTGTTTGCTATGTTTTTTATGTTATATTTTTTCACAGCTTTTAGATGTTGTATATTTGCTGATTACTTGTATACCTCTGTTTACTATTTTCTTGATGTAGTACTGGAATTTTTCTGGAGCTTTTCTCCCCAGACCTTCACTTAAAAGGAGTAGCCTTCTGACCAGCCAGACTATTCTGGTAAACAACTGCAACAAATGAATAAGTAAAATAAATAAATAAGGTATCTGTTACACACAGTTATCTGGTAATAAGGCAATATTATGTCTCTTTACTTCTCTTTTTATAAAGTTAACTTATGCAAGATGCTGAATGCTGATAATAGTGATTAGTAAACCATATTACTTGCAATTATTGCACAAACATGAAGGGTCATATTACTTCAAAATAAAAAAGTGAGTATAAAGCAGAAAATGTAAATCATTAATCTTCTTCTTCTTTCGGCTTTTCCCAGTTAGGGGTCACCACAGTGGATCACCTGTCCGCTCATGATTGGCAGTGGAGTTTTGCAGTGTCGGGTTGCCAGCCCGGTGCCCAACCTTCCACAGAAGGCACACACACATGCACTCACACCTAGGGCCAATTTAGAGTGTCCAATCCACCTGCAGCATGTCTATGGGAGGAAACCGGAGCACCCAGAGGAAACCCACGCGACCACAGGGAGGACATGCAGACTCCGCACAGATGGCACCCCAGCCAAGGATCAAACTGGAGAACCTCTTGCTGTGAGGTGACAATGCTAACCACTGCACCACCGTGGCCGCCCCAAAATGTAAATCATTAATATTTCTTTCTTTATTGCTGACTACAACCATTTGTAATAACATCTAAGGATCAAAGTGCAATATGACATTCCTAGAAGTTCAGACTAAAATAAAATAAATAAATAAATAAACCAATGTCTTTCTCTTGCCTGAAAAAAGCAATTTGCATTCCGGAAGATTTAAACTATATCTTCAAGTTTGTTAACATATCCTCCTATTGCTGCATTCATCTTTTACTTATTTCTACGTGTAGTAAAAAGAACAGTACTTACATCTTGCTATTCTCCAACTATCCATGGAATAATTTAAGAATTGCTTTTAATTATAATATTGGTATAAGAAGACGAGAAGTAAGAACAATGCAGTGTGTATGCTACTTTGTTATGAAATAATGTAAAGGCTGTTAGCAGTTTCAAAGTCCTGTGTAAAACATTAACATATATAAACTCATAAACAAGTTTGCTGCCTCCACCAATCAATAAACAAGCACAGAACGTAATCTTCAAACGCAGTGGTATCACAGTCACTGTTCTCTGTGCATGTGGCATTTAAAATATTCAGGAATTTAGATAAAGGCATATTTCTTGTTTACTTTACTACAGATGGTGTGTAGATTATTGTGTCTTGACCTGCTAGAAGTCCTTACAGAGTGTTATATAGCTCAGTTTATTTTAATTTTCTGCAAACCTTTTGGAGGATAGCATACTTCATTATTTAACATCACTAAACAATTGCTGTAGAACATTTTTTTTTTCAAAATAGTTAAGTGTGCATGCAGCTAGACCACCCAAGAGAAGATGGTATTTTGTCTACACTTAACATTTTCGGTTGGATACTTTTCATGGGAACATTCTTTAGTCAACACAGTATGCTGTTTGTTAACTTTTTTCTTAGTTCCTGTGCCAAGTTCTGCTTACCTATAGGTCACTCTGTTCTGCAATAAATACTGCATTTGTCAACTACTGATGTGCCAAATCTTATATAAACAAGCAGTAAAGAATGCTTTCTACTGATATTCATATATACTTCAGTGGTACAAAACCTGGCATAGTAAGCAGCCTTGCCACTTCAGAGCAGGGGGTTTTCTATTTCAGTTCTTGGCTGATTAGCTTTTAAAGTAGAGTCTGCATGTCCTCCCTGTGCCTGTGTGGGTTTTTTCTGACAACTCCATTTTCCTCGCACCTTCTTAGAACATGCAGGATATGGACTGGCATATTTCAAACTGCCCCCATAAGTGCACATGTACTGTGTGAATGGGTAAGTGTGTGTGTGTGTTTATGCATTTTGCAATGAACCAGAGCATTGTCCAGAATTGTTTTTCATGCCTTGTACCCACTGGCTGTCAAAATAGAATCCAGTGTCCCTGCAACCATAGATAATGATAAAGCATGTTCCCAGAAGATGAGTAGATGGGTGGCTGATACATAATTATTGTATATTTATTGTTATCAGTTCTGTTTGTTTTGCAAAATGAAATGTTACCATTATGGTTATTGAAATTTTTGTCAAGACTGTGCAGTTTATTGCTTGGTTATTATGTCAGATTGCAAATGAAATGAAACATGGCAAAGTGAGAATGAGTACAGATTGCATGCAATACCAGTTCAGTCGCATTGAAGAAAAACTCAAAAAGGAAAACAATTTATAAACTACTAACACTAATCTAATGAAGGAAGGAAATGTAAATGTTTTTTTTTCAAAAAACTTTTTATTGAATTATTAATATATGCATATTTACAATACAACAAGAACACAATAACCAAAATGAACATTGGATATAAGAGCATGGGAGTTCAAGTATAAATGCAAGACTATAACAATGTAAATGCAAGAACTCCAAACAGGACAACTATAACATAACTATATACAAAGTATGAATATGTTAAACCAGAGGCAACAAAGTATATAATCCTGTATATAAAGGCGTATGCATGTAAATGTAAGTGAGAGAGAGCTAGGTTAATAAAACTGTAAAAGAAAAAAAAAATGCCAGAGATTATTAAACACTATCCAAGATGTGTAATACCTTTTCTAAGACTTTATTGTTAAGAGCTAACTTCTTTGGACTCTTCACCAGTAATTTCTGAGCTGAAATATAAGAGTAGGCTAAGGTTCTAAAGTTATTCCAATTTAGTTTGGTGCGGTCTAACCAATTTTTAGTAATATAAAACTTAATGAGTGAACAAATATAAACTAACACATGTGTATCAAATTTTGATAGATGAATAATAGGAATATGAAGAATCGCTAATTCCCAGGATAGTGTGGATTTTTGGTATCCCATTTTTTGTAATCTGATTTTAAGGGGGGTCCAAAGTTTATGTGAGTGCTGACAGGACCACAAAATATGTAAGAGATCAGCATTAAAAGAAGAACAGCAAGAACATGAGGAGGGAATTCTGGAGTCAAACTTGTTAAGTTTGGAAGGAGTATGATACGCATTATTAAATATCATTAACTGGGTATAAAAAAGCTTCTTGAATGGGGAATAGTCTAAAGTATCCTTGATGGCTAAAAGTTTCTGAGTTAAAGACAAATGGACATTCTGTTTATCCCAATAATCAGAAAATAGACAAGTATTATTACGTATTATCTGATTAACCAGATTATAAGATTTAGATAACATCTTCTGTGGTAATGTTAGAGCTTGTATAACAGTGGTAAGATTTGTAAAATCATTTATACTTACTTTAATGTGAGCAAATTTCACAATGATGCTATCTCTCAATTGACGTAGTATGGTAATGTAATTAATATTTGCTTTCAGCTTTATGTAGGTTAGTGAGAGATAAATCGTTATATTGTAGCAAGTCCCACACAGTGAAACTTTGAATAAGTGGAAATTTAGAAAGATTAAAAGGTACATTATTAAACTGGATATTAGGATTTAAGTGTAAAGGTTGTGTTAGTTGAAAAATGCTATCTAGATTAATGAGTTTTATTAATTCTTGAAAATAATTGATCTTTTGTTTTAAGGGTTTGGAAATATTCAGAATGTTAGCAGCTTCCTTAGAAAGGAAAGGAAGAGCAATCGGGTTAATATTTTTACTTGAAATGTATTGATACCATAATTTGGTCCAAATGGGGTGCTGCCTATACCTATCAGTTTTCAAGTTCACAATGGTGAGTAGTTTATTAGCCGAAATAATTAAATAATACATGTAAAAGTTCGGAAGACCTAGGCCTCCTTTATTTTTAGGACACGTTAATTTAAGATATGATATTCTGACTGACTTAGGAGACCAGATAAATCTAGCTAATTCCTTATTGACTTTTGTAAAGAAAGATTTAGGAATAATCTGGTCTATGGCATTAAATTGAAATAGGAGTCTAGGGAGTATATTCATTTTGACTATCGCTGCTTTGGATAAGAGTGATATATTAAGTAATTCCCATCTATGTAAATCTAAAACTATTAATGACCATACTCTGTGAATATTATTTTGAAATGTAGAAAGACCATTATGCTCAATTTGAGTACCTAGGTATTTAATTGCATAGGTGAAAGAAAAAGGGGAATCTGAAAATATGTGAGGTTTATGGGCAGATGGATTTATAGGAAAGATGAAAGTTTTATGAGAATTCACTTGATAATCAGAGGCCTGTGAAAATTTATTAATAATATTGATTATTTTCACAAGGTCTGTACTAGGTGTTTGGAGGTATATCACCAAGTCGTCCACAAATGCAGAAAAGGGCACCTCAGTATTTAAAATTTTGGGAATCTTGTGAAAAGTGTTTTGTGTTATATATAATAACCTTGGCTCTAAGTATAGGTTAAAAAGAAAGGGAGATAATGGGCATCCCTGTCTCGTACCATTAGTGATTTGTATAATCTTAGAGGCATTTCTATTGATATGAAGAAAGGTGGAAGAATCTTTATATAAAACTTTAATAAAATCAATAAAAGTATTAGGTATATTAAAGCAAGACATAGTACGAAAAAGAAAGTCCCAATTTACTCTGTCAAAAGCTTTCGAAGCGTCAAGGATCAGTGCATATATAGGATTTCTATCTTTTTTGCGAAGTGTATAAAGACATCTAGAGATAAAGTATTGTTCCATACATGCCTGTGGGACATAAAGCCTGATCGATCTGGGGAAATTAATGATGTTAGAACTTTTTTCAATCTCTCAGCTAATAATGAGGTTAAAATTTTAATGTCAATATTAATTAAGGAGATAGGTCTATAATTATCAGGATCTGTTTTGTCTTTATTATTTCTTAGAATTAATATGGTTTTTGAGACATTCCAATGTAAATCTGATATACCATTTATTTTTATGTAGTTAAAAACTTTAAGAAGAAAAGGTACAAGAATTGACTTGTGAGTCTTATAAAATTCTGGTGTAAATCCATCCGGACCTGGGGATTTATTAGTTTTAATCTTGTCAATGGCTTCTGAAATTTCTTGAGATCTCAAAGGGGCCGATAGTGTTTTCCTTTGTTGATCATTCAGTAGTGGGAATTTAATGGAAGATATAAAACTTTCAATATGCTGTGTAGTCATAGGGTCAGGCTCTTTAGAGTATACATCTGAAAACAAGGTAGTGAAAAGATGCATAATTTCTAAGTCCGTATTATATATCTTGTTGTTATAGTGTATGGGTGTTATTCTAGGTAAGGACTGATTATTTTTAATTATTCTGGTGAGAACTTTAGAGGGGACTTGAGCCCATTCGGAATAAGTAGGTAAGAGCCTTTGTTCTATTATAGAGAGATTATGTTGGTGTAGTAGTAAAAGTTCTTTTTGGAATTCACAAATTTGTAGATATATAGAAGAATCAGGATTCAATCTGTGCTGGTTTTCTAAAGTTTGGATTTTTAGTTTTAACGAGGATTCTTTATTTCTATACTGTTTTTTAAGATAAGAAGCCTTGCTAATTAACTCTCCTCTAAGGTTTGCCTTACAAGCAGCCCATTGAACATCATATGGAATGTCTGATTTATCAAGATTGGAAAACATTTCTTGTATAATCTCAGTAATTATAACATGGATATTCTTATTCAAGAGAAGGTTGTTGTTAAATGTCCATCTATTTTGTGTATATATGCGTGGCCTCGTTATATCAAAGCTAATCTTAAGTGATATCCTTGAATGATCAGATAAAAATCTAGGCTCCATGAAGTATTCAATTTTCTGATGCATAAGAAAAACAGAAACAAGAAAAAAATCTAGTCTTGATCATGCAATATAACATTTATAATAATATGTATATCTATCTTTCCTGTCAGTATGTACATTGAGGGTAATGGGATCAATAAGGTTAAGGTCTAACATTAATTCTTCTAGGGCAATAGATGCTTGGTGATTATATGAAATTGATCTACTAGTACGATCGATATCAGGATTAATAACGGCATTCCAATCCCCACCCATAATAATATAATGATCCTTGAAAGATGAAAGAATATTACATATCTGAATAAAGAAAATATGTTGGTAGTCACAAGGACTATATAAATTAAAAAACAAGAGTGGTTTATCAATGTTAGAAAAATAAGAAAAGAAATAACACCATCTAACATCTGCGTCATAATTTATGTTTGTAATATTACCTAGGAAATTGTTTTTGACTAAAATTGCCACACCTCTTGAATTAGAGCAATCCCCGGCTGCAATTATCATTTTAACCCATTTCTTATTGTTTTCTTTTTTCCAGTCATCTCTATGCATGTGTGTTTCCTGCAGAAAACAAATACTGGCCTGAGATTTGAACACTAAATGAAACAATAGTGATCTCTTAGTTTTGTTCTGTAACCCTCTGACATTCCAAGAATCAATATATAAAGACATTACATTAGTTGCTTAAAGTCTATGTATCTACTTAAGTGTTTACTCATCAAAATCTTAAATACTTTACTTAGTAAAATCCTAAAAAAATAGAAAATATTGAACCTAGTCTCACTGTATAAATTATATTGTATGTTACTGCCTCTCAAAAGTTCCAAAATCAAAACCAGTTCCCTCCATACTAACCCGGTGCCTACCCACCCGTCTACAACAAAAGAAGGAACATATGAATCATCACAAATAATAAAGTTAACTTTGGTTAACATAATAGAAATCATAACTGAAATAGTTCTATAAAGAGTCCTGAAAAGGACTATTATATCTTTAAACATAACTATACATATATACAAAAACATGGAAAACAAAATGTCCGTCATAGTAAAACCTCACCACACCAACTCTCCTTCTCACTGTAGTGTTTAAAATAAAATTAAATGTATTGACAAGTTTGTGGTATCCGCTAGATGTAATGTGTATATGATAGGTGTTGATAGGTATATGAACCTATTTGTGACTCTGGGATATTAGACTCAACTTTTATTAGTACCCATTTATCACCTGTTTATGTAGCTGTCATACTACATATATAAATATAAATGACGACTGTTTATATGACTTAAGAAGTGTTTAAGAAAGACAATTCTACACACAATCTTATTATTCCCTAAATATCATATTTCATTCGCTTACAAGCTTCACAAATTCTTGCATTCATTTTCCAATTATCCATGTAATCTAATGCAGAAATGCAGGGCAACTAGAAGTCATCCTAGCACTCATAGGGTGCAAGATGGAGAAAATAAAATCAGGATAGGATGCTAATCCATCACATGGTGCACATATGTACTTGTGTACTTGCAGGCAACATGATGAATTTCCAATTCACCTACAACAGTATTTTAGGACTGGAAAGGAAACTAAGGTATCCAATCACCCCCCATATACACATATGTAGGGAGGACATGAGGATTTTGTTGAGAATCAAAGTGGAGAATAAAGTGCTGTGAGATAGTGAAGCTATCTGCTTGATACCGTACATACTGTACAAACACATACCTCACAGCTAATAATAAAAGTTATTCCTGCGATACTGTTTTTGCATAAACAGACACAAACTATGCAATATTCTACTAAGTATAATTGAACAAAGTTAATGTATCTGATGAAAGTCAAATTAAAAGCAACATTCTAACATAGAGAAAAGAAAAAAGCAATGTGTAAATGGAATATAAATGGTTCTTAGCAACTTTTCTCTTTTGAAAGCTAAACCTTGAGTGTGTCTTAATGTTCGTGTTAGGCACGACAGGCACGTCAAACTGAAGGTTTACCGGAATATAGAAAAAAGTGCTCTGCATGACTGAAGAGGCAACGTCATCTCTATGGGTCTCAGCGATCACAGAAGAAACCAATTGTGGCATTCCAATATACAAAACGAAACTAAAGGGTAAGTAGGATTACAATACAGAGAAAAGTCTCATCCAGCTACCATGTAAGTCGAAGACAATAAGCTATATACGTAGCTACAGTCTATGTTAGGTGAGCGTGCCTTCATAAAGATAGATCGATGTGATACAGTCACTACAATTGTCGTCGAACAAAAGTTCCTATTGGCATAAAGCACTAGTTTTAAATGTAGAATGGATGCGAAACATGAAAGATAGCTAGCCAAGATTGTCATCTCAACACAGTTTAGTACTTCACAATTCAGAGTAAAAGCGGCATAACATATGAATAAAACTAGATTAGCACAATGGCTTATAAGCCACCAGAGATTGGCTAGTTCTTGTTAAGCTTCTCATGTTGTGGTGGGCACTACTTTAAAAAGCTTTAGAAAAGTGTCTTGCGCTTCTTGCACAGTATTCACTGACTGTCTCTTGTCTTTATAAGTAAATGTTAATGCATTTGGGTATCGCATCTGAAATTTTATACCACGTTTGATTAGGTCAGCACAGTAAGGAGACAGCTTCTGTCTGTTTAACTTAATTTGATGAGGTAAATCCTGTGAGAAAGTGAGTTTGTGATTATTCCATATAAACTGTCTGTGTTTACGAGCTGTAACCAAAATCTTCTGGGCATCTTGAAAGTTCAAAATCTTGGTGTAAATCAGTCGGGGTACAGTGGTTACTTGACGAGAACGTATGGCTCTGTGTGCTCTTTCTACTACTAGGTTTTCAGAGTCGCTGTCTAAAGTGAGAAGTGCTGAAAAAATCTGTTTTGTGATTTTAAGTAAATCTTGGTTATTGTATGATTCTGGCAAACCTCTTATTAATATATTGTTGCGACGGCTTCTCGCTTCCAAGTCCAGGAGTTTATCTTGTATTTCAGTAAGCAGTGAATCTTTAGCACAGAAGTCTTTATTTATTGAATCTATTTGGATTTCCATAGTATAATTTTTACCTTCAAGTGTGTCCATCCTATCTGTTATTTGTTTTAATGTTTTGCCAAAGTCTGTAAGCTGAGTAGAAAAACCTTGTATGGCTGAATGAATTGGTTGTAAAGCCATTTTTAAGTCTTCCATATGGAAATTTGAGTCAGTTTTTTCTTTATCATTTGTTTTTGGAGTGTCACCTACTTGTTTATTGGTTCTGAGTCTTTTAGAACTTGTATCTTTCTCCGGAGATGATAATGATAATGAAGAGAATTTGGCCTTGGTAGTTTGTGTTTCCATGGTGTCAGAGTTTCCAGCCATGCCTTAGATGAGAGTACTCCAGTAGGATACAGTCGAAGCTACAAACCCCTTGGATGCACATGGTCCAGGCTACACAGGCTGAGAGAAGTTTAATTTTTTCCACAAAAGAGATTTGACTGGATTTTTTGATAGAAGAACGATCTTTTCTTAATGACCAGATACACAGTTATTTACTAGACCAAATCCTGTGAGAACACCACACTGAAAGTTGTTTAAATTGTCGGTTTTTAGCTGATTTGTGAGGAGCTTCGTGTGAAAGGTGTCAACTAGATGACCACCATCTTGGAATCCTGAAATGTAAATGTTCATAGGTTCATAGGTAGGTACTAGGCTATTGGCCTTAGGGCCTATATAAGCCTAGCCAAATGGTACCCCGGCTTTTGCCACCCAAGAAAATTATTTTCTTGTGCCCCTGTCAAGCAAAGCCACAGAAGTGATCCCCGGGGTGAATTTCCTATCTCCCATCCAATCATCAAGGTTTTTCTTGAAGAGTGCTAATAAGGAGCTTTGTTTGATCCAGATATATAGATAGGTAGATTGTTCCAGAGCATGGGAAGTCTCTGGGACAGGAATCTATCCCTCCAGCATGTTCTCTTTATTGTGGTGACAAGGTTTAGGTCCCTAGAGTATGTAGCTCAGAGGGATTGGGATTTCTTTACATGGAGCATGTCCAACAGGTCTGGGTTTGACATAGATTTGTATGTTAGGCAGAGATTGCCTCTGAGTAGGCGATATGCGACTGAGTAAATCTGGAGTTTTTTGAGATGGTCTGCATAGGGCATCTGTTTGAGGCCAGTAATCCTCTTTGTGAAGTATTTCTGTGGCCTTTCCAGTTGTTTTAGATGTCTTGTGAGGTACATACCAAAAGGGGTGTTGTACTCTATAATGGATCTAATGAGTGATGAGTAGAGGGGAACAATGACTTCTTTTTTCCTGGATGAGAAACCTTTTATGATGAGGTGTGCCACGTAGAAGGATTTCCTGGCTACTGTGGTGATGTGATTATCAAAGGAGAGACTACTGTCCACCTATGTCCCAAGGTTTTTTATCACACTTTCAGTATTAAGTAGACTACCGCTTATGTAGTAGTTCATGGATACAGAGTTTTTACCAAAAGGGATGACAATGCACTTTTTGGCATTGAGCTTGAGGCCATGGCTTTGACACCAGGTATCTGTCTCAGTGAGGCACTTTTGTAGGATATCCACATCATTAGGAGTTTTGATTATGGCTCCTAGTTTGCAGTCATCTGCAAACTTTGTTAGCCAAAGACCTTCTGTGTTAGCATGTACTTCAGAGAAGTAGATACCAAACAGGAGAGGACCTAGGACTGAACCCTGTGGTACTCCACTTGTCACTGGTCTGAAGTTGGATTTAGAGTCTGCTACTTTCACAGTGTGGGTTCTGTCAGTGAGCCAGTTGGCAACCCATCTTGTGGCATAGGGATTTATACCTAATTTAGTGAGTTTGTCTATAATTCCAGAATGGGGGATGGTGTCGAAAGCCTTGGCGAGATCTAGATAGGCTGTGTGAACCACCTTATCCTCATCTACGGCTTTGGTGACTGCTTCAAAGAAGTCTATCAGGTTTAGGAGACATGATCTGCCTTTTACAAACCCGAACTGGTTAGGATCCAGAGTTTGGAGATTACCAATGTCATTGTCAAGTTCCGTGATGATACGCTCCATAGCCTTGCAGATCAGGCTCGCCAGGCTATTTTGGCAGTTGTTCCCGGGGTCCCTTTGTGGTGTGGGATAACGGTTGCTGTACGCCATTCAGTGGGCACAAAGCCTGAGGTGAGGCTGTGATTGAACATGGTACTTAGGTGGGGTCCCAGTTCGTTCTGTAGTTCATGTAAAACGCAGCCTGGGATGTTGTCAGGTCCCATGGATGCTGTGTTCTTGGCTTTGGAGAGTGTGTTTTTTATCTGTGCAGCTGTGATTACAGGTACTTTGCATTCTTCTGATATAGAGATGGGCCCTTTAGGGGATGAGAGAGGGGTAAAGTTAGCACTGAACCCATCTGCCAGGATGTTGGCAATATCAATTGTTTCTGTATATTTAGTGCCATTGTGCTGTAATTCAGAGCAGATTGAGTGTTGCCATTGAGATTCTTGACATAGCTATCGAATGCTTTGTGGCTGTCTTTACAATCAGTGGCAATTTTGTTTTTGTAATTAGCTTTGGAGGATTTTATGAGGGATCTCAGCTTCTTACTGAGGCTGACCATGGAGTTCCTCCAATCATGGGATTTTACTCTTTTTTGCAACAGTTTCTTTCTTCGGTTGTAGAGTTTGTTTATAGCAGGGGACCACCAGATTGGCTTCCTTTTTTTGGAGGATAGCATCTTGGTTCTGTTAGGGATTGCACGATCCATGCACTCATGTAGGTGCTTATAAAGTGCAATTATATGGATTCAGCAGTCATATCTCTATTGTCCGTCAGCATGGGTCTCGTGAAGTCTGCCACTTCTGTCTTAAGAAGCATGACGTTGGCTTTTGAGAAATTTTTTACAGTGGCTTCCCTAATGGGGGGGTGGGGGTGGGATGTGAATGTCTAGGTTGATTTGTTTGTGGTCAGATCTGACAGATCTGACAGAGCTTCCAGAAAACAAGTTCAATACATTTATTTTTACTTTTGTTTACCGGGATAGTCCAACTGGGTTTTAACCCATTTTCAGTGGAGGCCCGGGGGAAAAGCCCCAAGTTGAACAGTAAACTTAGAATTAACTATGACATAATTGAAAATATACAGTTATGTGAAATACAAAAATAGTAGTAGCCTCAGTAAAAAAAAACATAGCAGATTACAAACTTATGTTAAATCTTACAAAATTACTAAAAAATTAAACAATTACTAAATACTGAAAATCCGTGATTAGAATCACAGTTTAACAAAGTCAACCAATCTGATAGTACTAATAAGGACTGTAAATGTTGAATTGAATGTGTGGAACTTATTTTGCAGATGATTTAGTGCAAGATGAAAAAAGGTTGTAACTCCTCTTAGTCTAATAAAAACCCACCCACTTGACCAGGTTGTAGCATATTTCAACAAAACATTTCTACAACACCTTGACACTGTCGCTCCATTGCGCAAAATTAAGGTTAGAACCACTACAAACCCCTGGCACAGTAAATAAACCAAACAAATCCTCAAGTCCAGAGACACTGCCTGGCTTTACTATAAAAAAAACAAAGAAACACAAAGCCTAACTAAGTACCAAGAACTGTGCAACCATGCAAAAAAATGCATTAGGATGGACAAAAAATCCTACCACACAACATTACAAACTAAATACCAACACAACCCCTAACAATTTTGGAAAAATGTAAACCAGCTACTAAAGTCCACCCAAAAGGCTACCCCCAAACCAACCACCCCTGACACTAAAGTTCCCATTGAAACACAATTAAACTCCCAGTTTGTGAACTCAGTTCTATCCTTAGTATCACGGGACAGTTCCTTCCTCACTATCCCCCCCAACACAAATAACTCTAATACTAGCTTTACCCTCAAAACAGTTTCCACCACTTCAATCAAAAGCATGCTCTCCAAACTAAAAATCTCATCAACAGCAGCCAACCTACTCCCCAGCTATTTCTTGAAACTCACAGCAGATGCTATTGCTATCCCAGTCTCCACTCTCATAAACAGATCAATTGTTGAAAACTATGTGCCCAAACTCTGGAAAATATCCTATGTTATACCCATACATAAAGGCGGGACCTCCATGAACTTAATAACTACAGACCCATTGCTTTACTCTCCCCCCTGGCCAAAATCCTAGAAAAATGCATCCAGATATACTGCGGTGGTGGTACAGTGGTAGCGTTGTCACCTCACAGTAAGATGTTGTCCTGTTCGATTCTCATCTAAAGCGTCTTCTGTGTGGAGACACGCGTGAATGGGTGTACCTTCGTTGAAGGTTGTACATCAGGGCTGGCAACTCGGCACGTACAAATCTACTTCCGATCATTAACGGACCGAAGTTCTGCTGTGGTGACCCCTAACCGGGAAAAGCCAGAAGACACAACAACAACACAACAACAATCCAGATGCTAAACTATCTCCTAGACAGCAACATCCTGTCACCTATTCAGCATGGTTTCAGACCTGCCCATAATACCACTACAGCCCTCCTCTGCTTCACAGACACAGTAAACCATCTCAAAAATGAAGGCCTACAGGTGTCAACTCTTTTTCTGGATATGTCCAAAGCATTTGACACAGTCTCACACCTAATCCTGATAAACAAACTAAACCAATATCACCTATCAAATTCCACTTTTACCTGGTTCCAAAGCTACTTAACTGACAGGTACCAAGCTGTGAAATGGGAAAATGTTCTCTCTCCTCAGCTGCCCATAACTATATGAGTCCCAGAGGGTTCTATCTTAGGACCACTACTAGTCACAGTCTTCACAAATAACCTCCATACCTCCACAGAGCATGCATCTATCATTCAGTATGCAGATGACACTACCTTAATCTGTACTGCACAAAACATTCCCACCCTCCTGCAAACAACTCAACTAGCATTCTCTGACTTTGAAATCTACCTTACCAAAGCTCAACTTATCCTCAATCCAAAGAAAACTCGGCTTATGATTATAACCAGTTCTAACAAAAACATTAACAGTCAATTCACTATCTACTCCACAAATGCTCCTCCAATCGCTCCAGTGGCACAGGCTAAGCTATTAGGAATAATCATAGACTCCCACCTAAAATTTGATAGTCATCTCAACTTAACTATTAAAAAAGTACATGCCAAATTGGGGTCACTTACCAACAACACAAGATCAGCCATTGTTCGCTCCCAACTTCTATCCACCCTACTCTATACATCTCCCATTCTGACTAATCTCAACAAAATTGAACTAAGCAAAATGGAAGGCTGCTATAACAGAATTGCCCACTTTGCTGCAAATTGCTCTTATAGAACTCATCACTGTACTGCTTTGAGACAGCTCCACTCACTTGAACTACCCAACCTCCTAACCTACAATCAGCTCTGCCTCTGTCATTCTATTTATTACCTCCCCAATAAGTGTCCTGCCCTCAAAAACCTAGTACAACATCACTCATCCAGAAGGCCTCTTAGATCATCAAGCAAACTACTATTAGAAGTCACCAACAGCTGCAATAGCTTTGGAGATGCGATATATAGTAGTTCAGTGGCTAAAAAATGGAACTCTGTTCCTACTAGCATTCAAAACACATCATCCAAAGCCTCCTTTAAAGCCCTCATCAGGCAACATCTCATGCAAAGTTGGCAGTGCCATGATTGCTCCCCAGGCTAGTGAAAGCGGATAACGTATACATACTAAATCTAGAGTACTTGATAATAGTTTTCAATCTTACTCACAAACACTGGCTAATCTACAATGTATGTACTGCACCTGTGTACTATGTATGTATTCTGCCTATGTTCCAAATTTCAGTTGTACACCACAAATACATTAATTACCTTTATTTTTAAAATTAATATTTTTTTGTTTGTTCTCTCCACTGTAACTGCTGATGTGCCGCATACCACTGTAAAAACATGTCTCTAGTAATTTGCGTGGTTACTGATCATGTCTAAATAACTAAATGTGTCTGTAATTTTTCTTTGTGGAGCTTTTCTCCCCGGGCATCTGCTGAAAAAGGGCCTTTTTGGCTCAGTCCAACACCCTCGGTTAACAAATGTAAAATAAAAAATAAATAAAAATAAAAATAATGTATGCCAATATATAAAGCTGCTTATGCAGTTTACTAGCTCCCTCAGCCTCCATTTGCCTACTGTGTGACTTGGAGCATGTGAATTAACTAGATGGTGCTCTGGGGTAATTGAGAGACTGGGTAGTTCCCTCAGCGGTTCCTGGACCGCATGCCGAATAACTCTCTAGCAGTCTATGAATCTATAACTCCAGTAAAACATCTGATAAAGTATTTAAAGAAATTGTTGGCATTTACAGGATTACTTGAGCCGAATCCCTCTTGTTATAGTGGAAATATTTAAATTACATTAAGCAGGCTCCGATGAAAAGTTGCTGATGACCTTCAGAATCTATTACAGCGATGTCATCTTGGGGAAGGCTTCCTTGAAGTGTTAGAGGACAAGCCTGTATGTGATATATACTTATAAAAATAATCAAAAAAAGCTATGTTCAGAAAAAAAAGCTGCAGCTTTAGAATGATTACTTAGCAAAGTAATTTCAATAGGAAGTGCTACAAATGCATCAGCATATTCAGAGAATACTATGCAATGTCAAATAAACAAAATATAACTGTGGGAGAAAAAAGGACAAAAATACTAGTGCTGGGACAGTGTCTGATAAAGCAAATGACTGGTGATTTATGCTGAAAAAAGCCTGTAAAAATGCCATAACTGATAGCATATACAAAGTTTATGCAAAGCAGAGAAGACTCAAAAATGATGGAAGTAAAAGGTATGTAGAAAGAAAAAGGAACAAATCAACACCCAAACTCTTAACAGAAGACCTGTTAAACCTTGAGTTTCAAAGTATTTCAGAATCCAATCACAAAGTCATATGGGTCATGAGACCGATGGTTAGATTTAAATCAAAGATGGAGCATGCTAGCCTGGCTCTGTGGCACAGAGGGATAATGCCCTGCGTATGACTCAAGCAACCTGATTTTGATTAGCAGTTCTGTGCTGGATGAGTTGGGCAGGGGGGAGGTCAGAAGGAGTGGATTACCATGGTTCATCTGTCCTTGGAGAGGGACAGGTAGCTTCCAGTAAACCATTGAACACCATACAAGAGGAGGCTTGCTGACACTGAAATAGCCAGTACTGAGAATGTGGACTGGTGATCTTAAGCCAGTATTGCTAGTCCTCATTAATATGTGACTGGAAGCACAAGTGCTCATATCAATCAACAGGAATGGAGTTAGAAATGTCCTCACTGCCAGAATACCATCAAAAGCATAAAAATCACCTCCATGCCTGCTTGAATGATTGTCCAAGGTAGCTCTTGTCCGCCTGAATGATTGTCCTTCAAGGTAGCTCTTGCCTTGTGAATCACAACCACCTCACAAGGCCAATATATAATGCTCTACCATAGACAGGAGTGAGGTGAAATGTGTACTGACAATTGTGAGGAAGCCTTTAAGGAAACTAAATGTCTGATGGCTTCAGACAAAATTTTCACATACTATAGCCCTTCCTTGCCAATCAAATTGGCATGTAACACTTCATCTTAAGACTGATATTGTGTTATATGTGCTGCTGAGCAGCCATTTGCTTTCATCTCTAGTCAAACAGAGTGCATTTACTCTCAGATGACTAAAAGGCCCTCAGTCCTGTTTATTGTGTAAATAAGTTGAACCACTGCCTTTATAAACAGGAATTTGTACTAGTGATTGATTACTGACCCTTTCTGTTCACCTTTAATCTAATAAGAGGTATTCCAGTAATGACAGCTTTGAAGCTGCTATGATGGGCTATCATTTTTAGGGGCTCATACCTACAACTTTAAATTAAAAAAAAAAAAAAAGTCAGTGCAGTAATGCTAATAGCCTATCACAGCTTCCTATAACAATGAAAGATGAAGTCAAGTCTACTTGCAAGGATCCATTGTGATGCCCTATTTAACATTACTAGAACAGCTTCCTATAAACAATGCACTGATTCAGTGAGAAAAGGGTTTGACTCTACCACATGAAGGTGGCCAGCCCGTGATAATTCAATGTTTTCAGAGACTACAATAAAAAAGACTAGTTATGTATGCCAACCAACTTTAATATATGGATAATGTATAAAGCTGACACTGAAAACTGCTTAACAGACAAACTAGACAGCCTGTATTCTGAATATTTTGGACAGTCTTAGGTTCATATGTAAGTACTAGGTTAGTTGCCCTTGTGGGCCATTTTAAACTTAACTAGTTTCTGTTTTGGTGGGTGAATTAACCTACCTCATTTGGTGTTAGATTGGCCTTACCCACCCCATGGTCAAGAATTATATATTACTCCTAATGAGAATAACTGTGATCTTACCATAGAAAATTTGTGGGGGTCTATGCATGGGCTAAAGCATTTAGGAGATGCTCCATTAGTAGTACAGGGGACAATTTTGGGGTACATTTTCTGAATTATGCTGAAATATGGACAGGGATTAGCTTTGTTCTATGTGGATGAGGAGTCTGTTCAAGAGCAGTGGTATCCTCTGTGAGTTAAACTGTCCCTCTAAACTGTTTTGTTGATGTTACTGAAGTATTTCTGATGCCATTTGTCTCACTGATGTGCAGTAAATCTATCAGTACTGGGTCAGAGGATGTCTTGCATGCCAGACAGATTCCTATTACAAGAACGAAAGTTCACTACTTCGAACTTGCAAAAGGAAGCCTCGCTTCTGTGAAAGTTCACTTTAACGAAAGTGAACTTTTGCATAAGTGCACTTCACTGAAAACACCGCAGCACAGTGGAGGGCATAAAAAACAAGCTATGTCCTCCACTATGGTGCAATAGTCATGGAGCTTAGGATTAGGGCACGGGTTATGGTAAGGGGATAGTTAGTAAAGCTATCCCCTTACCCTAACCCATGCCCTAACCCTAAGGTTTGTGACTATCGCACCATAGTGGAAGACATTGCTATGTCCTTCACTGCACTGCAGTCGTCATGGACCTTAAGGTTAGGGCACAGGTCATGGTAAGGGGATAGCCCACTTACTAAGACCCGTGCCCTAACCCTAAGCTCCGTGAGTACTGCACAGACGTTCAGTACAACACCCGTTCATTGTACTGAACTTCGCGTAAGTGCACGTTCGATTAAGTGCACTTTCACTGCAGTGAGCATTCCATGCACTATTTCAAATTAGTGAAAATTCGATCTAGTGTATGGAACCCATGCCAGACACAGGTCATGTCTTAGCAGTCTGTAGGACAATGGCTGTAATGACAGAACTTTGAGTTAGTCCATATAGGTCATATTGTTTAGGCCCTGTGTCCTTTTAGTAAGATATCGCTGTGGGTATTCCAATTGTTGCATGTCTAGACAGGTATGTGCCAAAGGGGGCATTGTACTCAATGACTGGCCTAATGAGGGATGAATAAAAGGGGACAATGACATCCCTAGATCTAAACGCAATCCCTTTGTTTATAAGCTGCACAATATAAAAGGACTTTCTTATGACAGTAGATACATGTTGGTGGAAGGTTAGGTCACTGTCCACATAACTGATAGAAAGTCTTACCAGTGGCTATGTTTGATGGTCAGGAATTAATAAGCAGATTGAGAACATAACAAAGAGATTTCCATGATGCTAAGGGAACCAAAATATTCCATCTCCAAAACCAATGGACCATGGTGTCATGTCCTCAGTGGATTTGCTCAATAGCTCATGTACATGGGTCACTGTATTTAAGACAGCAGTGTACAGTCCTGCAAATAGGGTTTGTAGTGAGTGGTATGCACTTGGTCTGGTAGCAGTGCTAGTCATAAACGTAAGACACACCAGAGTTGGGTAATTTACACACAGATCCTAACAACAAAGGCCAGACATAGATGCATGCTACAGTTTCAAACCGTAGGTGCGAGGAATCTAATGTGAGACACAGCATTAAGAAAATAGTTGACATGTTCAATAGGTAATGAGAAGATTTGTTGTAATAGCAGAACTGATGCCTAATATTAGAAAACTGGTGCAGATCATTAAGTAATTGAAAGCACAAGGCAGCTTTCTAGAAGGTCATGGCTGATGGGAGTACTACAAGATTCCTGTGTAATGGTGATGCAGGTTTGAATAGAGTGTGACCTGCATATTGGGGCTGAAGCCATAGCAACCCAAAATGGCATCCTCTTAACCTCCAGCAAAAATACTTCAGAAATTGAGGACCAAACAAGATCCTTATAATTGAGCAGTCTCCTTCTCTTCTAAACTGTAGCAAACAGCATTACCTAGGTCCGTCCTGCTACACTACTCAGCAGACTAGCCACTGCTATACACATTCATTCATTCATTCATTCAGTCATTCATTCATTCATTCATTCAAACAGCTGGTGCTGTCCTTCCACCTAATTAGCATTGCTAATCATGGCCATTAACAGTTTTACCCCATCATTTCTGCAGGTCTGATAATGGCATTAACTGGAGTATGAAAACATCAAGGGAACTATGATAACTACCACAAGGAAGGCATAACCGTCACCAGAGCTGTTTATCTGTTCTTCAATGAATAGCAAACAGGATGGCAGTTTAGTAGTCCCATGAGATGACATAAGTCATGTGACTATAATGAATAGCTGACCTGTATGTCTAAGGCTAGTTATATACGGAGACATTGTAGTCATCAGAAGGAGTTGGTTTACAACTGGCAGCATCATTTAATTTATATGTTTATGGGACAAGACTTGTCATGCAGCATTGTCACCCACAGTAGCAGGTAGTTGTTCTGTGTTTATTTCATGTTTACAACACTGGTGTGGAAAGAACCTATCACATTGTCTGAGCTGTCATCTTTCACCCACACAATAGGACTTACATACTGTACCAGTTGCTATGATGTTACCATAATGATTCCTGAATGTGACATTTAAAATGCTGCATCCAGTACAAAATGGGTAGCATATCTGTCTCTAGTGGCTTATTAATAACTTTCTTTTGTGCTTCAAACCTTCTGCAGCACTGTGTCATGCAGTTTTACTTGAAGTGTTCCTAAAGCCCAAAAGCATGGTAAAGTACATTACAATATTTTCCAAGGTAGAAACATGAGTGGTCAGTAGCACACACAGTGCTAAATCTGTGGAGAGAACTAAATGCTCTACTGCCAATGATATAATGAAGTGGATGTCATTGCCACAGTCTGTATTATCCATTGCTCCACAAATATAGTCAGTGCAAATTCACAAAAACTTAAGATGTAAATCTGCAACCTAGCAAACAAGGATAAAGCTATATCTACAGCCCAGGTGACTAGAGTTTGCTTAGTGGTTCAGGCATCTGAGGCACTGACACAAAAGGATGGACATGTCTGTCTTGAAAGGGAGTTTGTGCACTCAGATGAACCTCACATTAATTCTCTATCAGAGGCTGGAGATGCACTCATGGTGGATTGTCAAAGGGAGGCAGAGACAGTGGCTTAGTTGCAATGAACAGGAATGATCCCTCAGTATGCCTTATCACACACCGTCCTAAGGCTGTCACAAGTGTGTGTGTGTGTGTGTGTGTGTGTGTGTGTGTGTGTGTGTGTGTGTGTGTGTGTGTGTGTGTGTGAGTGTGTAAGATGCAGAAATGTAAGGGCATAAAACAAAAAATACTCTCAGCAGCTGTATGATGTTGTAACAGTATCCTTGATCTCTTCTTCAGACCTGAGCATGAGTTGGAGCTAGTCCAGGGTAGGCTAATACAAGTTAGGTACAGTCAGTGAATGGGGTAAGGATCTTGGGGCAAACTGATGGTCAGCAGTGCAAACCATAAAAAAAAAATAAAAACAAATATTCAGCCTTAATGGAATTCTTTGCAGAGTAGTTTTAACTTGTTTCACTTCCAGTAGTGGGTGATCTATTGCCATCACTTTGATGTGTTATAGGCCTTCTGTGGGTATCCATATGTGGTTGTGTACAATGTACTCTACAGTCAAGATATCTTTGCATCCCCATATTAAATATATTACATGCACTGTCAGTGATTATGTTTATGATCAGCTATTCACGTGCAGGAGCATATCACTATTTCTGGGAAATTAGGAGTCAGGCTGTTGATGTTACTATGGTACATGCCCACTTGTAACCCATAAGTTTCGCACAGTACCCCACAGTGTGTTCCATCATTCACACGTTTGGGACTTAAGAGGAATACTGTGCATCTCTATTTGAATATGCATACCCACTGCAATACCTGAACTACTCCAGATAAGCAGCTATCATATCTCTCAACCTCTTAGAGGAAGAAACCTGTACAAAGCCTTAAATACTGGGATGACAAGGGCCCAAAAATAGGGACCCTTTTTAAATATTGCTCTAAAAAACTTAGAAAGTTGATAGAATAACAAGTTTTACATTAGCATGAATTTTCTGAAGGGTATAAAGCTTGAAACTCAAATGTCTGTCATTATTTTCTGACTTCAACCCTCAATGAGTTACCAATGTTATGTCAGTAGAAACACAATTTTATGCAAAACAGACCAAAATATGAGGCAAAAATCTGGACATTCTGCGAAAATCTGTACAGTTGAGAGGTATACAGCTATATGTGCATGTATTTGGCTATATATGTATGTTATGGCATGTTATGGCATAACTGGACAGATGTAAATTGTGCACGGTTTTGGTAATTTACCTTATCAATCATAGTCCTATGTAGTTCTATTCCACATTTATGAATACCTCTGAACACTCCATAAAGCAGTTATTATTCATTCCAATTGGCCAAATAATATGATATAAAGACTCCAGAAATGGCCTACTACAACGTGTTGCTGCTGGCAGTGGACCTGGGTTTATTTCAGAAGAGTTGAGACTTTTTATGAAATAAAAGTAACATATCAAGGATCTTCTCCATTATCCACCAACCTGAAGCTAAGCAGAACATTTTTTCCAGATCTTCAACAAATCCATTAAGGTGATGGACAAAAAGTACATTATTCTTCAATATATAAGTGGACAGTGTTAGTTTTTGTGGAATATAATTCAGTTAATTCATTGACTAACCAATCTCCTGTAGTGCTATTTATGAACAGTAGCCTAAGATCCTATTTCACCCTCTCAGAAGTAGATGTTGAAAGAGAGATTACAGGACAAATAATTGAACAAATATCAGAAAAGACATCAAGAAACAATGATGTGAGGCAGGATATACTCATATATTACTAGAAAAGTGGCAGAGTAAATGGATAGCCACCCACAAATGGGTCTTTAATATATATGGCAGACATTTGAGATTGTACATGGATATGTCATGTTAACCAAAACTTAATGCATATGGATAACCCACCTCTGTGTAGCCTAGCACTGGCCTCTGTATTGCATCACTACATTCAGACATATCCATAGAGCATAACAATGGTCCTAGTATTGCACCTACACCTTTTGGTTAACTGTCACAAAGGCTGCCCCGCCAAGAAAGTCTCTTAGTGCTTTAAGATGCCAGTCTGTTCAGACAGAGTGTCATGTATAATGGATAACAGAGTATATTTCATGTTTAAAGTGAAGTGAGATTTTGAAGCACTTTCGGAACAGTGGACATAGCAATTTGTCATCCTATAAATAATGGTTTCAGAGCTGGTGAAAGTGAAGAAAAGATGTTTTTAAGGATCAGACAAAGTATGTGAAGAAACTCATTAAGGTTGAGCTTCAACTCAGAAAAGAGAGCAATCAGTGAACAGCAGTGAGGCTATAGAAAGCAGTTATGGAAAATGAAGATGGAAGGGATAAAATCATGTACCTTTTGGTCATTGGAAGTAGTGCATTAATATGTCACCAGCTTAATCTATACTGTTAACTGCAAGACAGCACATTATATATGAAAAAAAATAGCTGCAACTTAACAAGAAATGCAAACAGCTGCTTTCCTTGCTCAACTGAAAACATCTTATCACATGTAATGTAAGAAAAAAACTGCCAGTCATTGTTTTCCACAGATCCCTACGTGGTTGTTTCAACATTTGGGTTTGCTGTGTTGCAACAGACCCAATTGCAACAACAATGAGAGTTGAAGTGTATTGATGGCACTTCATGTACCAAACTGATGTTAACGTAAGTTTAATATTTAACAATGCTTCAAATTTTTACAAGTTTTTTTTTTTTTTTTTTTTTTTGCTGGACAGTGCATACTGCAATATCACCATGACTTTTGAATCCCAGATGTTCTGTTACTACTGGTTTCTTTTGACAACTGAATAAAAATATAATTTTCATATTTAAGCAATCGGGGGTTAACAGGCAATATGTACTTCAACATCCCTCATTATTTTAAAGGTTGTATATGTATGCCTGCTGACAGTAATAATTCAAGGACCTTTAAAGATTGTTCATAATAACATGTTTTTTGATAAAGAACACATGTTGAAGTTGCACTACCATAGTTTTTTTCAAGATAAGAAATGTTTATATAAATGTGTGTGTGTATATGTATGTGTGTATATATGTATGTGTGTATATATAAATATATATATATATATATATATATATATATATATATATATATATATATATATATATATATATATATATATATATATTGGTATATATATAGATATGTTATCTAAGAGTGAAGTGAATCTGTTCACTGTGCTGCTAGAATTGTGAATGAATTATATTGTAGAACTATCATCTAAACTAATATGCCATCTTTTAAATGGACTTAGTTATATTTTAATTGTAAAATAGACGCAAGAGCACAGAAGTATATAATTTATTTGTGTATATGTGTATACACACACACACACACACACACACACACACACACACACACACACACACATGCATACATACAAACATACATATGTGATTCTCAAAAATTAACCAAACAACATAAGACTGGCACAGTAAATATTGAGAGGAAAAACATCTAAACACCAAATATTGACAAAATCTAAATACATCCAAAACCAATGTTGTTATAGGGAGGCAGGCCTCCCATGCCCCTCTCCACATCTCCTGCTAATTATATATATCAAGTCCAAGGTCACACAACAGTGGAGAAAGGGCATGAACCCAAACTTAGTATAACTTTTGAGTTTATCAATATTTTTTTTAGATGTTTTTAACTTTAGATGTTGATAAGTTTAGATGCTTCTGAGTTTAGATATTTTTCTGTTGATATTTTTTCTGTCGATCTTAAGCTGTTTAGATCATTTTAAGTAGTCTCATATCCATATAACTATATATATGGCACTTTAGATTACTATTGTGGCTATAAAATGGCAAGAAAGACATGCTGCCACTTGAAAGCATGAAAGTTGGAAACCTCAAAAAGTCATTGGCCATAATGCCTATAAGAATAGTATTATTTCTGGACTTCCAAGATGGATGCACATTAAGTAACAGCTTGTTTCTAGCTCTCCCAATGTGAAAACATAAAATCAGCAGAGAAGGCTAGTAGATTTGTGTTTATGGGTAAATTTCAATAACTGGCTAGTAAATGCACTGCCTTGATGCCAGGAATAAAGAAATACAGAAAGGCACATTGTCTGTATGCTCCAAACCTGGCTTTAAGAAAGCAACCTAGACCTTTAATAGTAAAGATGGAATCCTACCAGTAGAAGGAGTTGATTCTGACAAAACTTTATCAGAAGGACAAAGTACTAAAAGTGGGAAACAGCAGAGTGTTTGTGGAGAATGATTATTCATTGTACACCAGACAGAAGAGGAGCAAATTTATTCCACTATTCAAGCAATGTCAAGATGCATGTGTGAAATTCAAGCTGCTGTACCCAGCTGTCTTCAAGGTATTCTTTCCTGGAGGAACGAAATCATTTTTGATGAAGCACATGGTAAGGAGGAAATGCAAAAGTTTGTCCAACAAAAAGTAAGCTGTAAAACAGAAGGAGTTTCTGCTTCTGGTTCTTCTGGTAATAAAGACCACAGAGGGACTATACCTGTGAAACCTTTTCAAATTTTTGAACAGAAAATTTTAGAGAGAAGAAAGGGAGTATGAGAATTGACTAGAAGAATCAATAATATGTTGGAAATGAAGCAGAGACAGGATTAGATGAACACTAATAAAACCAGCAACTTAATGTGGGATTACAATGCAATAATTATATTTCTGAAATATGACAGAACAACAAAATCTGGAAATATTGGACTTTTTCAGAATTTGTTAGACTTATGAGGGACTCTAAAGCATATGTCTTACTTCATGTCATTAATGTTCAGAAATGTGCTTTGGGCAGGGGAAAAGCAGAAAGGAAGTTAACTGTAAGTAAAGTTTTTTTCCTTAAAAAGTACCAGTTTTATGGCATGTTGTTTTCTTTATATGCTATAAAGTAAAGTTTTTTCAGTTATTTTTAAGTGTAATGTGGATTGTAAACAGGTGTTGCTTCTTTCTCCCTTCTCCTCTCTTACTTGTTCAAATTTTCAGAAACATAGGCACTATAATGTAAAAGAAAAGTCTGGTTAAAAGTCATGATACAAGAAAATTTAATGTGCTTTTTCTCATTCTTGCATGGGGGAGTGACTGGATTAAAGATCTTAGACTGATTTGGTAACAATTTTTAAGAGACATCAAGGAAATGAAATAGAACATTGAATACTATGAGGCTTTGTTCTATAAAATACAAGTATGCTCAATAACAATTCTACAGCTGGTCTTCATGTTTCCATGGAAACAATCTGAAAAAGAAAAACTGGCTGCCTGGTTTCATCTCTCTCCATGGAGACAATCTGATAAAGTGAAGCTGGCTACAGTCTGCTGGAGAGTGACTGGCTGAGGGGAAAAAAGAAAACAGATATTGGCTAGGAGATAATGTTCTCTGAAATTACTCAGGCATTTTTCAAAGGTAGATAATGTTCTGTGAAAGCATTCAGGGGCTTTCTCAAGGTAGTTAATGTTCTAGGAAAACATTTAGCAGTTTTCCCAGCTGGGAGAGGTATAAACATAATACAAAACCAATAAGCATTTGGTAAAAGCCCAGGTTGCACCATGCGTCTTAGCATAGATAACCTTTCTTTTAGGTTAACTCAAGTCTGTGAGGATGGCTGTCAATTTGGGACTTTTGTTCCTATTAGGGGGGTAAAATGTCAATATTTGAAGGTGTACATATTTTTCTGTGTTAGTATTAAGTTAATATGTTTTAGGGGTATTGGAGATGTGTTTGTTTTTTGTTTCAGGGCTTTCAATAAAAAGTTTTATAAGATGTGACATGGGATCAAATGGATATGACAAGAAACAACTGTATAAAAGTTCAACCTGCCAAACAATGTACGCATGTAACAAAAAAGCTGGAACTAGACATTTGACAAAAATGATGTTATACATAAAAGGTGGAAATAATAACTTTTTAATATAATGATGCTTTCTTTAATGTCTTTAAATGTGAATGGTCTCACAGATAAATAGAAACAAGAGGTCTACCAAAACAATCTGGAAATGCTCTTGTGCCTTTAATCATGTTGCAGAAATGTAATGTCAAAACTAAAAACTACTCCACATCACAATTTCAAACCATGTTAACACTGATGGTTCGGTATTCGATGTTTGAAAAAGTGACCATTGAACTACACTTGCCATCCAGATGTCATTATTACAGGTTCGTTAAGTTTACTTTCAATGTTTTAACACTTTGAAACCATGCATTCCATGTAATGCTAATTGACAAAGTTCATTTCCAGATTTTAATGGTAAATCTCTCTCTCTCTCTCTCTCTATATATATATATATATATACATATATATATTTTATTTACATGCATACAAATATGTCAAACATGGAAATTTGGGCATTAATGCTCTTCTAGCCTGCAAATATACCAAAATAGTTGTTCCTATAATGTGTCCAGGCTGTTCTTAAAAATATATAAACTAGTACTTGCTTTAATGTAGTTTGGTAGTCTGTTCTATGCATCAGTTGCTCTCTCAGAGAAGCAATTAGTATGCCTCTCATTCCTATATAATCTTCTACATAGGTTGTCTGATAATTCTCTAAACTTTTTCTCTAAACTTTTTGATAACTACATAAATTCTCAGAGATAGCTATCTCTTCTTCTTCTTTTGGCTTTTCCCAGTTAAGAGTCACCACAGTGGATCACCTGTATGCTCATGATTGGTAGTAGTTTTACAGTGTCATGATGCCAGCCCGGCACCCAACCTTCGACAGAAGGTGTACACAGACACACACTCATACCTAGGGCCAATTTAGACTGTCAAATCCACCTACAGCATGCTTTTGGGATGTGGGAGGAAACCAGAGCACCCAGAGGAAACCCACATGACCACAGGGAGGACATGCAGACTCCACACAGTAGGCACCTAAGCCAAGGATCAAACCAGAGAACCTCTTGCTGTGAGGCAACAATGCTAACCTCTGCACCACCGTGGTTGCCCTCGAGAGATAGTTATCTCTAAATGTCCTATATACCTGAATAAGATCTTTTCTTAAATATGTAAAAGAGACACTGTACAAGTTCAAATATTTTAATCTTTCATAATAACTTAAATATTTACATCCATGGATGCTCTTTGTATATTTCCACTGTACTATTTCCAGTTTACACATGCTTGTTTTCTAATGGGATTTCAATATTGTTATTCTATACTCAAGTTTGGGTCTAATGTAATTAACAAGCAATGACTTCATCATTTCTGATTTCCTAGACTTTAAAAATCTTTTAATACAACCTATGATCTATAACTGTATTTAACCAATTTGTTGATATGATTAAAAAAACTCAAAGTTGGATCTGTCCATATATACAGGTCAACAAATGAATCTACAATATCAATCATCGTGTGCTGTATTAAATATTCACCTTGCAATTTATCTCTCCCAAATCTCATATGCTTATTTTTTTCCTCAAGCATTTTTATTAATTTCTTTAAGAATGAATATAACATTTCATGTAAAAAATAAATTACATATGCTTAGTTTTTGATGTATTTGTCAGCATATTATTCTGCATACATGCCTAATCTGCAGCACATGTAATCAGTTTACCCAGTTTCAGGTCATCTGCATTTTGGCAGTTGTTTCTATGGGTCTACTTCATTTCATGGAAAGCTCATTTCATTGAAAGTGAAATCAGTGGGACCACTTCACTGAAAACTCATCTGACTGAAACTCACTTCGTTGAAAGTTATATATGGCCTTTCCCCACTGTAGTGCAATCCTGGAGTTAGTATATATAGTAAGGGGGGATGTGGGGGGCACAGCCCCCCACATGTTATAAACGTTTTAAACTATACACATGGATACTTACAAGTCCAATGAATAACTGTTTCCAGAAGACAATATGTAACCAAAGTATGTGGGGGACTTCACCCCCCACACCCCCCAATGTGGCGGGCTGTGCCCCCCATACCCCCTTTACTATATATACTAACTCCAGGATTGCACTACAGTGGGGAAAAGGTCATATATAACTTTCAATTAAATGAGTTTCAGTCAGATGAGTTTTCAGTGAAGTGAGCTTTCAGTGAAGTGATCCCAGTTATTTCATTTTCAGTGAAACGAGCTTACCATGAAATGAAGTAGACCCGTTTCTATGTAACATGTTCAGTGACCTTTATCAGTATACAAGCAATTATGCCTGACCTACCTGCCTGTAGACAATATAATGTCAAAATGTTTTCCAGTCTCCTCCATCATTCACCTTCATAAAACTATTTTATTTCAGATATCCCTTGCAAAATCTTTCTCATAACAAAGTGCAATTTAACTCCGTACCCAGTAATTACTCTCATTGAGGAAATATTGCACAATTTAACACTTGGATATCAGATTACAGCACATTTAAATCATTCCATTACATTAAGTCAGTGCTGTGGCATAGCAAAAATGTTTGTAATAGCAGATCTGATGTCTAGTAGGAGAAAAATGGTGCAGATGATTGAGTAATTGAAAGCAAGAGGCAACTTTCTAGATGGTCATGGCTTCAGGGACTACTGCATGATGCCTATGTAATGGTGATGCAGGTTTGAATAGAGTATGACCTGTATACTGAGGCTAAAGCCATAGCAACCCGAATTGACACCCTTTCAACCTCCAGAAAAATTACTTCTGAAGTTCAGGACCAAACAACATCCATAAAAAAGATCAGTCTCCTTCCCTTCTAAACAGTAGCAAACAACATTACCTAGGTTTATGCTGCTACACTACACAGCTAACCAGCCATTGATATACATATTCATTCATTCACTCTTCATTCAGTTCAACAGCTGGTACAGTCCTTCCATCTAATTAGCATTCCAAATCATGGCCACTAACAGTTTTGCTCCACCATTTCTGCAAGTCTGATAAGGGCATTATCTGGAATATGAAGCTATCAAGGGAAATACAACAAGTATTTTACAAGGAGAGCATAATCATCACCAGAGCTGTTTATCTGTCCTTCACTGAATATCAAACAGGATGGCAGTTCAGTAGTCCTATCAGATGGCGTAAGTTGTGTGACTGCATTGAATAGTTGACCTGTATGTCTAAGGCTAGTTATATACGGAGACATTTTAGCCATCAGAAAGAATTGGTTTACACCTGGCAGAATCAATTAATTTGGGTGTTTATGGGACAAGACTTGTCATGGAACATTGTCACCCACAGTAGTAGGTAGTTGTTCTGTGTTTATTTCATGTGTACAACACTGGTGTGGAAAGAACCTATCACATTGTCTGAGCTGTCATCTCTCATCCACACAGTGCGACTTACATACCGTACCTGTTCTTATCATGTTAAAAGAATGATTCCTGGATGTGACATTTCAAATGCTGCAATCAGTACAAAATGGGCAGCATATTTGTCTGTAGTGGCTTATCAACTTGTTTTTTTTCATGCTTTCAGCCTTCTGCAGCACTGTATCATGCAGTTCTACTTAAAGTGTTCCTAAAGCCCAAAAGCATGGTAAAGTACATTACAATATTTTCCAAGACAGAAACATGAGTGGTTAGCAGCACACACAGTGCTAAGTCCATGGAAAGAACTAAGTGCTCTACTGCCAATGATATAATGAAGTGGATGTCATTGCCACTGTCTGCATTATCCATTGCTCCACAAATATACTCAGTAGAAATTCACAAAAATGTAAGCCTTAAGCCTGCAATTTAGCAAACAAGGATAAAGCTGTAAGTACAGCCCAGGTTACTAGAGCTTGCTTAGTGGTTCAGGCATCTGAGGCACTGGTACAAAAGGATGGACATTGTCTGTCTTGGAAGGGAGTTTGTGAATTCAGGTGCACTTCACGTCGTTACTTCTCTATCAGAGGCTGGGATTACACTGCGGGTGGATTGTCAAAGGGAGGCAGAGACAGTGGCTGAGTTGCAATAGAGCAGGAATGATCCATCAATATGCCTTATCACACACTGTCCTAAGGCTGTCACAAGTGTGTGTGTGTGTGTGTGTGTGTGTGTGTGTGTGTGTGTGTGTGTGTGTGTGTGTGTGTGTGTGTGTGTGTGTGTGTGTGTGCATATGCATGTGTGCGCATGTGTGTGTGTGTGCGTGTGTGTGCGTGTGTGTGTGTGTGTGTGTGTGTGTGTGTGTGTGTGTGTGTGTGTGGGTGTCTGTGTGTGTGTATGGAAGGTGCAGAAATTTAAGGGCATAAAACATAAAAAAACACTCTCAGTAGCTGTATGATGCTGTACCAGTATCCTTGATCTCTTCATCAGTCCTGAGCATGAGTTGGAGCTAGTCCAAGAGGAGGCTAACACAAGTCAGGTACAGTCAGTGAATGGGGTAAGAATCTTGGGGCAAACTGATGGTCAGCAGTGCAAACCATAAAAAAACTAAAAACAAATATTCAGCCTTAATGGCATTCTTTGCAGAGTAGGCTTAACTTGTTTCACTTCCACTAGTGGGTGATCTATTGCCATCACTTTGATGGGTTATAAGCCTTCTGTGGGTATCCACATGTGGTTGTGTACAATGTGCTCTAAAGTACAAGATATTTTTGCATCTCTGTTTTAAATATATTACATGCACTGTCAGTGATTATGTTTATGATCAGCTATTCACGTCCAGGAGTATATCACTATTTCTGGAAAATTAGGAGCCAGGCTCTTGGTTACTGTGGTACATGCCCACTTGTAACTCATATGTTCTGCCCACTACCCCACGGTGTGATCCATTATTCACATATTTGGGACTTAAGAGGAATAATGTGCATCTCCGTTTGCATATGCATACTCACTGCAATATCTGGACTACTCTAGATATGCAGCTATCATATCTCTAATCCTCTTAGAGAAAGAAACCTGCACAAAACCTTAAATACTGGGGTGACAAAGGCCCAAAACTAGCGACACGTTTTAAATATTGCTATTACAAACTTAAAAAGTTGATAGAATAACAGGTTTTGCATTAGCATGAATTTTCTGAAGGGTATGAAGCCTAAAACTCAAATGTCTGTCATTATTTTCTGACTTCAACCTTCACTGAATAATCAATCATATGCCAGTAGAAACACAATTTTATGAGAAACAGACCAAAAATATAAGGCAAATATCTGGACATTCTGCAAAAATCTGTACAACTGAGAGGTATGCAGCTATATATGCATCTATTTAGCTGCATATATGGCTACATATGTTATGGTATAACTGGACTGATGTAAATTGTGTAGGGTTATGGTAATGTACCTTATCAAATCCTAGGCCTATGGAGTTGTATTCCACATTTATGAACACCTGTGTGTACTCCGTAAAACAGTTATTATTCATTCCAGTTGACCAAATATGATGATATAAAGTCTCCAGAAATGGCCTACTACATGTTGCTGCTGGCAATGGACCTGGGTTTATTTCAGAGGAGTTCAGACTTTTTTTGTACATAACGAAACATATCAAGAATCTTCTCAATTCTCCAGCAACCTGTAGCCAAGCAGAAAGTTTTTTCGAGACCTTCAAAAAAACCATTAAGGTGATGGTCAAAAAATAAATTCTTCTTCAATATATAAGTGAACAGTGTTAGTTTTTGTGTAATATAATTCAGTTAATTCATTGGCTAATCGATCTCCAGTAGTGCTGGTTATGAACAGTAGCCTAAGATCCTAGCTCACCCTCTTACAAGTAGATGTTTGAAGAGAGATTACAGAACAAATAATTGAACAAATATCAAAAAAGACATCTAGAAACAATGATGTGAGACAGGATATATTCATGTATCACTAGAAAAGTGGCAGAGGAAATAGATAGCCACCCACAAATGGGTCTTTAATATATATGGCAGACATTTGAGATTGTACATGGATATGTCATGTTAACCAAAACTTAATGCACATGGATAACCCACCTCTGTGTAGCCTAGCACTGACCTCTATATTGCATCACTACATACAGACATATCCACAGAGCATAACAATGGTCCTAGTATTGCACCTGCACCTTTTGGTTAACTGTCACAAAGGCTCCCCTCACCAAGGAAGTCTCTCAGTTCATACAGATTGTTAAGTATAATGGATAAAGGAGTATCTTTCATGTTTAAAGTAAAGTGAGATTTTGAAGCAGGATCAGACAGAGTAGGTGAAGAACGTCATTAATGTTGAGCTTCAATTCTGAAAAGAAAACAATCAGTGAACAGCAGTGAGGCTATAGAAAGCAGATGTGGAAAATGGAGATGGAAGGGATCAAATCTTGTACCTTTTGTTTACTGGATGCAATGCATTAATATGTCAGCAGCTTAATCCATTCTGCTATCTGCAAGACAGTACATTAAATATGAGAAAATAGCTACAACTAAACAAGAACTGCAAACAGTTGCTTCCCTTGCTCAAATAAAAACATCTCATCCAAGAAATGTAAGAAAAAAACTGCCAGTCATTGTTTTCCACAGATCCCTACATGGTTGTTTCTACTTTTGGGTTTGCTGTGCTGCAAGAGACCCAATTGCAACAGCAATGAGAGTTGAAGTATATTGATGGCACTTCATGTACAAACTGATGTTAGTGTAAGTTTAATATTTAACAATGCTTCAAATTTTACAAGTTTTTTTATTTTGCTGGACAGTGCATACTGCAATATCACCATGACTTTTGAATCCCAGATCTGCATAATGTTCTGTTACTACTGGTTTCTTGTGACAACTGAATAAAAATATAATTTTCATATTTAAGCAATTAGGGGCTAACAGGTAATATGTACTTCAAGATCCCTTATTATTTAAAATGTTGTATATGTATGCCTGTTGACAATAATAATTCAAGGACTTTTTAAGACTGTTTATAGCAAGATACTTTTCATAAAGAACACATGTTGAACTTGCACTACTATATTTTTTTCAAGATAAGGAATTTTTATAGATATATTATCTAAAGGTGAAGTGAATTTCTTCACTGTGCTGCTAGATTGTGAATTATCTGCTAGAAATATCATCTAGACTAATATACCATCTTGTAAATGGACTTGGTTACGTTTTTATTGTAAACTAGATAGAAGGGCACAGAAATATATAATTTATGTGTCTATATGTGTACACACACACTCACACACACACACACACACACACACATATATATATATATATATATATATATATATATATATATATATGCACATATACATGCATACATACACACATACATATACACACACACATACGTATACACACACATACACACTTATGTACATACATACATATATACATATATACATACATAAGAGATTATCAAAAATTATCTAAACAACATAAGATCGACATGATAAATACTGAGAAGAAAAACATCTAAACACAAAATATTGACAAAATCAAAATGCATCCAAAACCATCATTGTTACAGGGGGGCAAGCCCCCCCATGAACCCTCCCCCACATCTCCTGCTAATTATATATATATATCAAGTCCAAGGTCACACAGCAGTGGCGAAAGGACATAAACCCAACCTTAGTATAACTTTGAGTTTGTCAATATTTTGTGTTTTGATGTTTTTAACTTTAGATGCTTATAAGTTTAGATGTTTCTCAGTTTAGATATTTCTGTTGATATTTTTCCTGTTGATCTTAAGCTGTTTAGATCATTTTAAGTAGTCTCATATCCATATAGCTATATATATGGTACTTTAGATGACTATTGTGGCTATGAAATGGCAAGAAAGACATGCTGACTGACACTTGAAAGCATGTGAGTTGGAAACCTCAAAAAGTCATTGGCCATAATACCTATAAAAATAGTATTATTTCTGGACTTCCAAGATGGCTGCACATTGAGTAACAGCTTATTTCTAGCTCTCCCAATGTGAAAACAGAAACTCAGCAGAGAAGGCTAGTAGATTTGTGTCTATGGGCAAATTTCAGTAACTTGCTAGTAAGTGCACTGCCTTGATGCTAGGAATAAAGAAATACTGAAGATCTAGAAAAACATCAGCTACAAAAAGTGAAGAAGAAACACTGACTGGAGAAAGTTCTGCACCTGTTCTGCAAAAAGCAATGCAGCCTTCAGACATGACTTCCAATAGCCTACAGGAAGAGATAAGACAGCTGCGCACAGACCTGGTTAAAATTAACAACATTCTGATGCAGCATATCAATGCAAACAACAAAGGGCTGGAAAAATGGAAGAAGCTTTAAACAAATATTCAGATGAATTAATGTTGTTGTGTCTTTCGGCTTTTCCCGGTTAGGGGTCGCTACAGCGGAACTCTGGTCCACTAATGATTGGTAGTTGATTTTTACCTGCCGAGTTACCAGCCCTGACACACAACCTTCAATGAAGGTACACCCATTCACGCATGTCTCCACACAAAAGACACTCTAGCTGAGAATCGAACAGGACAGTGTCTTACTGTGAGGTGACAACTCTACTGCAGCACCACCACCGCGGATACAAGCTGCAAAAATCAAAGGTCTAAATGAAGAAAAGGCTAGCTGAATATGAGACGGCTCAGGAAGAGATGTTTGAAAAACTAATAGAATTAGAGGAGTAAAAACTGAGATTTTCAGTTATACCAGAAAAGCTGGAAGGAACAGACTGCATTAAATTTATGAAAACACAAATAAGCAACTGGACTAGTATTCTACAGCAGGAGTTATTAGTTGAAAGGGCACATTGTCTGTATGCTCCAAACCTGGCTTTAGGAAAGCTACCTAGACCTTTAATAGTAAATATGCAGTCCTATCAGCAGAAGGAGTTGATTCTGACCAACTGTGGCAGAAGGACAAAGTACTAAAATTGGGAGACAGCAAAGTGTTATGGAGAATGATTACTCATTGTACACCAGACAGAAGAGGAGCACATTTATTCCACTCTTCAGGGAATGTTGAGATGCAGATGTGAGATTCAAACTGCTGTACCCAGCTGTCTTGAAGGTATTCTTCTCTGGAGGGGCAATATCAGTTTTTGATGAAGTGCATGCTAAGGAGAAAATCCAAAAGTATGTCCAACAAAAAGTAAGCTTGAGAAACAGGAGTTTCTGCTTCTTGTAATAAAGACCACAAAGGGACTGTATCTGTGAAACCATTTCAAAATTTTCAGTAGAAAATGTTGGATAGAAGGAATGGAGAATGACAGTTGACTAGAAGAATAGAGAGTACATTGGAAATGAAGCAGAGACAGGATTTTGGAGATGAACAGTAATAAAGACAATAACTTAATAATGGATTACAATGCAATAATTATATTTGTGAAATATGACAGAACAAGAAAATCTAGAAATATTGGACTTTTCAGAATTTGTTAGACTTGTGGGGGACTCTAAAGCATATGCCCTACTTCATGTCCTTAATGTTTGGAATAGTGTTTTTGGGAGAGGAAGAGCTGGAAAAAAGTTAAGCGTAAGTAAAGATTTTTTTCCTTAAATAGTGTAAATAAAGATTTTTTTCCTTAAATAGTACCAGTTTTTTGGCATGTAGTTTTCTTTATATGCTATAAAGTAAAGTTTGTTTCCAGTTATTTTTAAGTGTAATGGGAACTGTATAAACAGGTGCTGCTTCTTTCTTTCTATGTACAGGAGTGTAGGCAGACAAAAGGGGTTGGAAAAATGTAGATATCTGGATAGAAATGCCATAACACATACGCATATGAACAAAACTATCATCCTGTATGTCAGAAAAATTAAAGGAAATAAGTTAAATTATTTTTTTTAATAACCTGGGATGTTTGCATGGTGCGCCGCAATGCACAAACATGCTTTATAAAAAACTTAAAAAAAAATAGGAAAGAAAAGAAAATTAATATTATGTGACAGAAATGTATTACAAAGACTTGCATGGAGTCCCTACAATGGTGAATTGGTACTGTTGTTAATGTGGTAGGGCTATTAAGTGTGTAGTTTCCAAGCTGTGAACATGGATACCTATGCAAATGAGGTGGAGTTACTGAATAGCAGACAGGAATAATCGTGTCTGCATATCCCCTTAGTGTAGGCTTAAACCCATGTTGCTGTTTATACAGGATGTAGCTAACAACGGGTGGGGGGGTAAGGTATGGTATGTCCACTGCCTTCTAAGCAATGTTCAGCTTAGTTAGCCTGTTTGCACAGCATGCCACCTGGCTGAGTGGGGCCTTTCGGGGGGTTTCCACTAACTTCTAAGTTCATAGGTTCATAGGTTTGTACTAGGCTAACTACCCTTGTGGGCCATTTCAAGCCTAGCCAATTACTCCTTGTGAGAATCAAACCCTGCACCTTGTGTTCATAAGGTAAACACCTTAACCATTATGCCATCCTCCCACCCTCAGTTCTGTTTACCTTCTGTGTACATGTTTGCATGGCATGCCACTGTGCTGAATGTCTCTGAAAACAAAAATATATTCAATTACTTTTGACCCTTGTTTAAGCTAATATAGGGCCATTAAATTATGTTGATTATACTGTAGGCAGGTGAAACGCATCATAGTTGGCCAATCACACATTCTGCACCTACAACAGAGCTCTATAAACTATGCATGCACCCTGCATTCTGATTTTCCCCAATACTTTGGACCACTGGATTAGAAACTTGGGAATTTTAACTGAGATAATCCTAGGGGCTGCTGCAGGTCTGGTACATCTGTATGCGATAGAAGCTGAAGTCAATGCTGCTGGTGCTGCTGACAATAGGCCTAGGCAGAGAAGGAGAAGATTGTTCAGGCCCACGGTAACCTTTCAGGAGCTACATGAGCTAGAGATTGTATAGCACTACTGGGTGGACAGGGACATACTACAAGAGCTCACTGAGCTCTGCCAATCTCAACTCACACCCAGAGCCAAAAGGGGGGATCCCATCCCAGTGGAAATAAAGGTATGTGTAGCTGTTAGGGTACTAGCTACAGGTACTTTCCAAAGACGAACTGCGGACATGAAGGGGGTCTCACAGGCATCAGCATCCAGGGTACTCCACCAGTTCTTGGATGCCATGCAATCACATGCCAGAAAGCACATTTCTTTTCTCTTCACCGCTGAGGCGAGGGACAGCAATATGCAACACTTCTACCATGTAGCACTCTATCCTGAAGTACTTGGTGCCATAGATATCACTCATGTACACACCAAGGCACCACCCAGTGAGGAGGGTAGAGTCTACATCAACCGCAAGGGGTACCACTCCATCAACTGCCAAGTCATGTGCAATGCCCAGGGTATTGTCATGAATGTGTCTGCTAGCAGCCCTGGCAGTTATCACAACTCCCGTATCTGGCGCACATCACAGCTATACCAGATGTTTATTGGGGGGATATCCCCCACAGCCATTTACTGGGGGATGTTGGCTATGCACTGGAACTGTGGATGATGACACCCATCAGAAATGCACACACACACACCCAAGAAAGAATGCCATAATGAGGCACATGCACAAACTAGGTACATCATAGAGCATATGTTTGGGCTTTTGAAGTCGAGGTGCTGGTGCTTCGATATATCTGGTGGAGTCCTGCAGTACTCTCCAGCCACATGTGCAGATATGTTCACAGTATGTGCTTTACTACACAATGTGATCCTGTGGAAACAGCTGTAGTAGGATCAGCACAGGGAAAGGATACAGAGCCCACCACCAGTGTCTAGGTCACCACAGCCACACTCACAGGAGGACTCAGAGGATGAACCCCCTAATGATTTCCCTGTAGATAGATGTAGGCATGCCCAGTATCCCCTGGCATTGGCTTAGAGACAACACATAGCACATTCACTGACAATCTAGGGTCCTAGGGACTGACACCTTACTCCTACTCACATACATATACACACATTGATGCCAGGCAACCCACACAACCTGTAACTATCCATGTTTTCACTGTGCACTGCTTGCATCAGACAGAGTCATCCCTGAGCTACAGTGCTGGCAACTGTTGCATTCGCAAGGTAAGTCTCTAACCTACACACAACTTGTAAGCATTATTATAATATGGTATTGTATGTATGGCTCTGTTGCATGTATGCAAGGAAATATAGTAGCTATTTGGATAGAAGTAACATCCACATGGGACTACAGATACCCACTCCACTAGTATGTGTTCCTTAATATTCACTAGGACTCATGGTTAAAATATTCACTACATTAGTCAAGGGGGATGTTAAACAGTGGGGTCACATGATATTTGGACCACTATCCATCACAGCAGAACATCTGGTGTTGTTCCCCCACATCCAACACAGCAGTTAGCACATACAACTACTTTAACATTAAGTCATCAGTGGTATATCAGCAGGCCAGACAATCTCAGGGCAGTAACATAGAAACTGATCACACACTGTATGTCTCACAGAACACAGAAATAACAATGTACATATGTATGCAGGTGATTGAGTGATGAATGACTCCTATCTGCATGGCAGCTTGTGTGGCTTGGGAAGTTAGCATGGATAATGGTGTTGATGATTCAAATCTGGAAGTATCCACATCTTTTTCATGTGAGGTACTATTATGTTGGTGTTTTCACAGACTGTCAGTCTGTGTGTGGTGTAACATTATGAACCTCTGTCACATATTAATTATTATCAGACAGCTGGAGAATGCCATGGACATTTTGAATGAAGTGCAGTACTGCAGAAACAGGGACAGATGTCATTGTCTGCAACAAACAAAATCCCTGTCTGGAGTACAAGTAGGTGTGGGCTGGACTCACTTTATAAGTACTAATAGTCCCACTGGGCATGCCTATATACTTAGTTAAAATGAGCACAATTATGTTGCCCTGCCATCAAAATGACCTGTTATGTATAGCTGTGTCTATACATACACACACACACACACACACACACATATATATATATATATATATATATATATATATATATATATATATATAGACATATCCATCTGTCATTATCTCTCTCACATACATAGCATATCTATCATCTATGTATTTTCAAACAGATATATATATATATATATATATATATATATATATATATATATGTGTGTGTGTGTGTGTGTGTGTGTGTGTGTGTGTGTGTATATATATATATATATATATATATATATATATATATATATATATATATTATATGAAGACATATATCTCAGTCTCTCCCCATATATCTACATAACACATATACATATCATACACCCACATCTACATTTATATATACATTCCTGTTATATACAAAAATATGTGTGTGGATACATGTATTGTCTGTATTGTTCTACATATCCTAATAATGGTCAGTAAAGCTGCTGTATCACACATCTTTAATGTTGCTCAAAGGATCCAAAGTAAGAGTCAGCAGTACATAATGCACTTACCTACAGACCCCTGTGCCTGCTGGATGTTACCACATAGACAGAAACAGGTGAGCAGGTGGTATAATGTATAATGCTGTGTATACATGCATGGACAGGGCACAGTGGTCCTGCCCACAGACTTGCCCAACTTAGTACAACCAGACATATATGGGCATACTGTTAACTGTATATACATAGCTAGGATATGGACATACTGGTAACTGTAGATACATAACTAGGATACTCACAGTCATCTGACTGCTAGGATGCTAGATGCAGATAACAGTATAAAGCAATGTCACTCTGCAGGCCACAGATGCTGCTCAGCACAAGCCTAATTTGTGTAATCCACAAGTAGTTTGCCTGCAATCATATATAAAACAGACATCAGCCATGGTGCATGTGATGCATACTGTGATCTATAGTGTGTATGACTATATAGGTAGGGGTTCTAATCTCACTCCAGACCACTTTGTGTGTGTGTGTGTGTGTGTGTGTGTGTGTGTGTGTGTGTGTGTGTGTGTGTGTGTGTGTGTGTGTGTGTGTGTGTGTGTGTGCCCCTGCAAAGCAACTGAGAATCCCTCAGTGGCTATCAAACTGCAATGGTTATGCACTGTTTGGCCCTGTAAGTTGGTGCTGGCTTCCAAACTGCCCTCTTCTACAAAGCCTGATGATGTCATCTACCTGAACACTACCAGCTGCCATTGTAGGATCAGACTTAATCCGTGGTGCATGTGATAAGTACTGTGATCTATACTGTGTATGACTAGATAGGTAAGGGTTGTAATCTCACTCCAGGCCACTTGGTGTGTGTGTGTGTGTGTGGGGGGGTGTATATGTGTGTATATGTGTGTGTGTGTGTGTGTGTGTGTGTGTGTGTGTGTGTGTGTGTGTGTGTGTGTGGGTGTACAGCTGCCATTGTAGTATCATACTTAAGCCATGGCATGTGCGATAAATACTGAGATCTATAGTATGTACAACTAGATAGGTAGGGGTTCTAATCTCCAATAATCACACTACCATATACCCCGACTCTACGACCAAATTGTTAGGAATTACTATTGACAATAATCTTACGTTTGATATCCACATAAATAATACCATAAAAACTGTCAACAGAAAAATAGGCTCCTTATATCAAATCAAAAGTTTCCTAACTCCAATAGCCAGAACCAAAATTGCACACTCCCATTTAATTTCAACACTGCTATATGCCTGTCCCATATACACTAACCTCAAAAAAAATTATTTTGTCAAACTAGCACATGCCTACAACAGCATCGCCAGATTTGCCACTGGCAATCCCTTTAGAACTCACCACTGTTTAAATCTAATGTAGCTAGGCTGGAACGAACTTGAAAACCATCTGAATATCTCCCAACTAACCATTGCCCATAAGATATTTTATCAACCTAATAGCACTCCTGTACTATCCAATCTCATAATCCCTATAAAATCTAAACTCCCTACGCTCTTCTAGTAAACTTCTAGCTAACATAACCAAGACTAACAACACAGCTGGTGATTCCCTGTTTTCTAATGCAGTGGGAAAAAACTGGAACCTACTCCCCAACGATCTTACATCACTTACTTCCTTGCCTCTCTTTAAACAAAACCTCAAAAAACACCTTAAAACACACTGGTTATGCCCCTGCAGTAACCCTGACTAACCTTCTGCTTTTTCTACCTTATAACCCTACTTTTACTAACTTATAACCCTGACTAACCATCTAGTTTTGCTAATTTTTATTTGCGCCTCTTTCTATATATTGCAAACACTTTGCATACTTTTTGAAGCAGAAATGAACTGGTGAACACAATGGAACAGATGGCTGGACTTTGTACTGTTGCTGATCACAAAACACTCTTATTTTCATTATTTGTTCAGACCCTTTTCTCACTGTTTTGTGTAATTAATTTAACACATTATATTTGTAACTTTTATATTAATGTACATGTCATCTTTTATCTCCATTTTTTTATTTACTTCTTCTAGTATCTTTAGTTAACTACTTTCATTTACTATGTATCAACCATGATTTGCATCACATGTACTTTTATTTCAAATGTTATAATCAAATTGTCTACTACTGGAGCTTTTCTCCCCAGGCCTCTACTGAAAATGGAAATATATCCAGTTAGACTAGCCCGGTCAACAAATGTAAAATAAAAATAAATAAAATAAATATAGGACACTTGTGTGTGCATATGTTCCTATGGCATATATATGATCATATCAGTAACTTAGAAAGAGGTAGGATTTTGCAGTATTTTATTTGTAGCAAGTGATGTGGCCCTTCAAATGCTTGACCACAACTAGGCCTGCTGATGATGTCAAGCATAATATGTCATAAACCCATAGGAGTCTATATTAAAATCTTGAAAGCTTACTTTCATGAATACAAAGTAATCGACACATAAATGTCGAACTCCAAATACAGCAAAGGACAAGAAACGCAAAAATCACAATGTCGAAAGTATTCCCCGAAGCAACAGTGCCACACAGGTAAGGTAAACAATGTAACAAACCTAAAGCAAACACTATTTAAAACGTTTTTGTAGGGGGGCAAGCCCCCCTGCACCCCCCACATCACCCCCCAACTTAAATATACCAACTCTGAGACCGCACTACAGTAAGGAAAATGATTTATTTCCTCATCCCCACGATCACCCTGCTGGACAAAAAAAGGTTGTTTGACATTCCGAATTTGCTTTTTTCACTCTTTGCTGTATTTGGAGTTCGACATTTATGTGTCGATGAATATAGACCCACCCATAGTACTAGCAGACATGAGGTGTGTTGCGTGCATCACATACTGTGATCTCTAGTGTGTACCATTACATTGGTAAGTGTTCTAATCTACATACAGCTGATTTGCACTATGTGTGTGCCATTTCATCTCCTGTAAGCAGTATTGCAAGTGGTACTATCTTCAATGTATAACAGCCAGAACTGAGAAAAACACACTTTATAATAGCAAAGCTTTCGGATAAAATCCTTCCTCAATACTAATACAAACAAATCTAAAAAACAAATGGTTTAAATACAGGTCACTGAAGTCACATGACCAGCAGTCCAAAAAGCATGTGACCACAAGTATATAAAACAAATCATTAAAATTAGAAAAATTAGAAAAATTAGAAAAAACATAACATTATTGCAACCTAGTATGTTGCAATTTAACAAGAACAGGTTTCAAGGTAATCATATTATTTAAACCTGGAAAATGGTCAGAGTTCAACCTAAGAATCCATTCATACTCTTTTAATTCAAGTAAATTACCACTATCACCACCTCTGGCAGGAGGCCGTATTACATCAATAACTCTAAAGGAGAATCTATGTTCAATACCTGAATCAACTATGTGCTTATACAAGGCATTACTGTCAATGGCCCTTCTAATCTCCGATTTGTGTTCAATGATGCGTTCTTTTAGCTTTCTAGTGGTCTTACCCACATAGAATGCAGTACATTTCATGCAATTAGCTAAGTACACCACATTAGATGTAACACAAGTGGTAGAAAAATTAAACTGATAAACTTTACCACTAATAGGATGTTTGAACTTATCACTGCAACCAACCACAATATCAGAACAGCAGGAACAATTCAAACAGCCATACATGCCGGGCTTAGTGGTAAAAGTCCTCTCTACAGGCCTGAAAAAATCTTTGTAACATAACATATTCTTCAAGGACTTCATATTTCTATATGAAAAAAAGGCCTGTCACCAAGAATGTCTTTAATCTCACTAGAGGCCATTAGTACAACCCAGTTCCTCTGTATTATTTGTTTTACAAAACAAGTCAAGGTATTATAACTAGTAAGATACCTAGTGCATACTTTTGAACATTCTAGGTTAACAGAACCAACATCATCCCCAAGAAAAATTGGCTTCAATATTGTCTTCCTATTAACTAAAACTTTATTTTTTAAATCTAAAACTAGTTTAGAATCATAACCACTATCCAGAAACTCTTTGGACATCTCATCCAACTGTAAATTAAATGTAGCATCATCAGTATTTAATCGACTAACTCTATTAAACTGTGAAGTAACAATCCCCTTAAAGACATGTGGGGCATGCATGCTGGAATAATTAATGTATCTATCAGAGTTTATCTCCTTTTTGTGAATACTGGTATGGATAGAACCCTCACGTAGTTGTATCTTAACATCCAAAAAATTAATCTCACTCTCAGAGGCATCCATCTTAAATTTCAAGAAACTGGTGGTTGCATTTAAATAATGGACAAATTCATTCAACTGTGAAAGGGAACCTTTCCAAACCATAAAACAATCATCAACGAAATGTTGATAAAAACATATATTACTTACAAAAGAATTATCCAAATTATAAATATAAGCTTTCTCCCATTGGTATAACACCAAGTTGGCATAAGTGTTAGCCACAGAAGTACCCATGGCTACACCAGTGAGTTGCAAATATAAGCATTCATCAAACAGAAAAATATTGTTCCTCAAAATTACATCTAGAAGATAACAAATATTCTCAACAGATCTATTCACAAGAGAATACTGGGAGATCAAAAATTGTCTGATAGACTCAATACCAAAATCATGCGGTATTACAGTAAAAAGGGATGCTATATCAAGCGTTACAAACAAATACTCACTTTGTCGACAGGAACCACCAATACTATTAAACCAAACACGCAATTTACAAAGGAAATCAGATGTATCTCTTAGCACAGAAGTGCATTTAGGTAAATATAGTTGCAATTGTGTTTGCAAATATATAGGTATAGGTTCGGTGATCCACCCCCCTCCCGATACAATTGGTCTCATGGGGGGGTTGGTCACCGACTTGTGTATCTTAGGCAGCCCATAGAGACAAGGAATAATTGGACAAGAAACAGTTAAAAAATGAAATAAATCCAGAGTAATATCACCACTAATTTGCAAATCATAGATCACCATATTGACATAACTAATACATCTTTTAACATCTATTGATGTAATACGTTTAAAAGCCTCAACATCATTCAGTAGAACAGAAACTAAAGATATATACTTAGGCCGATCCATAAGGACTACAGCCCCACCTTTATTGGCTTGTTAAATCACTAAATCTTTGCTCGCCTGTAAACTTTTGACCGCTTGATACTCATCAAATGTTAAATTAAAGCGAGAAAATCTCAGAATATTGCAGTCAGAATACAACATTCTTAATTCCCTCTCACACAAATCATGAAATGCTGTAACCATAGGCATACTAGAAGGCATAAAGGTACTACGCCGTTTACATGAAACTCCATTAACGACAGAGTTACCAAACAAAACCTTTACATTTACATTTCTAATGAAAATCTTAAGGTCTGTGAGCGCAGTCACTAGATCACCCTTCGCTGTAGGAATAAAATTGTAGTACTGAACAATGAGCAGAGTTCAAGTTAAAGGTTGAAAGGTTGAGAATACCTTTAGTCATTTGCGACTTACTTTGCCCTGCCCTAAAGGGCTCTCATTCTTACGTTTGCCTGGGATAACTGTTTGTCCCATAAACGGTTTCCTTCTTGGAGAGGAACGCTCAGTTACAGCCTCCGGCTGTTCTAGATGAAAGCGTTTGCCAGAGAAATTAAATGTAAGTGGATGTGCCTTCTTAACCACAGTGGAACACGAGTTAGCCTCTCTGTCTTGCTTGTCACTAAGTTCTAACTGAGAGCAAGCATTCGTGGAGTCTAGCGTAGATGTCGCCAAAGTAGGCGTATTCACTTGTAAGTGATTCGACGAAGCTGCCAAAGCCGGTTCATGTTGTTGTGCAATATCAACTGTAGTTTCAGAAAAGCCATCAAGAACATCTAAACTTCTCTTATTACTACATACTGCAGCATTAGGTTTAAAAGTTTGATCATTTTTCGGCCATGAGAAAATACGACCCCTTTGGAAGTCATTGATATCACGCGTGAGCTTACGCTTCTTCGTTACTTCCAAATGGTCATCCAGTGCTTGTGTTCTGTCAAGTAGCTGCTGATATAACTCACCCATAGACGCAAATACAGGCATATCCATTAATTCATTTTCCATATTTAGTATCTCATCTTTAAGTTCCTTCTCGATAGTTGAAAAGAATTCATTCATTAAACTCATGTAATCCAAACTTAACTTGATGTTAAGTTGCTGCCACCACTTCAGGAGCTCAGGATAAGCGTTCCCATATGAAGGCATTTTGAGAACTCTCAAGCCACGTGGGATGATGCCTTTATCTAGATATGCAGAAAAGCTAAAACGCTGCCATTGCAAGCGTTTATAAGTACCCACTTTTCTTTCAAAAAGATTCAGCTTTTTATGAAAATCTGAAACATTCTCAGATTTCCAATGTTCAGCACTTTTCGATGTAGAACAAACCGAAGAGGCAAACTGTAGTAAAGGATTAGTCTCATTCATAAACAGAGACTTGACAGAGTTAACAGTCTTCACCACTTCCATGTTGAATAAATGGATAAAGGACTGCAGCACGACCCTTAAACTTGTTCTCAGAAATGCAGCAAACAAATTAGCAAAAGAACAAGCTGCAAGGAAATATGAATAACAATCAGAACTGAGAAAAACACACTTTATAATAGCAAAGCTTTCGGATAAAATCCTTCCTCAATACTAATACAAACAAATCTAAAAACCAAATGGTTTAAATACAGGTCATTGAAGTCACATGACCAGCAGTCCAAAAATCATGTGACCACAAGTATATAAAACAAATCATTAAAATTGGAAAAATTAGAAAAAACATAACATTATCGCAACCTAGTATGTTGCAATTTAACAAGAACAGGTTTCAAGGTAATCATATTATTTAAACCTGGAAAATGGTCAGAGTTCAACCTAAGAATCCATTCATACTCTTTTAATTCAAGTAAATTACCACTAAAGGAGAATCTATGTTCAATACCTGAATCAACTATGTGCTTATACAAGGCATTACTGTCAATGGCCCTTCTAATCTCCGCAGAACACATCATTGAACACAAATCGGAGATTAGAAGGGCCATTGACAGTAATGCCTTGTATAAGCACATAGTTGATTCAGGTATTGAACATAGATTCTCCTTTAGAATTATTGATGTAATACGGCCTCCTGCCAGAGGTGGTGATAGTGGTAATTTACTTGAATTAAAAGAGTATGAATGGATTCTTAGGTTGAACTCTGACCATTTTCCAGGTTTAAATAATATGATTACCTTGAAACCTGTTCTTGTTAAATTGCAACATACTAGGTCGCGATAATGTTATGTTTTTTCTAATTTTTCTAATTTTCTAATTTTAATGATTTGTTTTATATACTTGTGGTCACATGATTTTTGGACTGCTGGTCATGTGACTTCAGTGACCTGTATTTAAACCATTTAGTTTTTAGATTTGTTTGTATTAGTATTGAGGAAGGATTTTATCCGAATGCTTTGCTATTATAAAGTGTGTTTTTCTCAGTTCTGGTTGTTATTCATATTTCCTTGCAGCTTGTTCTTTTGCTATCTTCAATGTAGCCATGTTTGTGTGTGTGGCTGTTAGAGCATTTTACATCAGCTTATGGAACCGTGGCACATTTGACTTTAACTAGCATAATGGCCATACAACCCTCACAATCCTAGAAAACTTTATAGCCTTATTTACATGATATTATCCCAGTCCAAGAGAGACACAGGCAAAAGTTATGTGGTGAAATGATGGTCACCCAGCTAATCATACAGATGGCATGTACTGAGTTGCTGTGTGTGCCATTAGATAGAGTTCTGTTTCAAAGGTGTGTTAAAGTCATCTAGTCAAATCTCTCCCACCAGCATGTATTACTAACATCACATGCTAGCTTAATGTTCTAAAAGTGATTAATCCAACCACTATGCCACCTAAAGGTACGCAGCATTTACAATCAACCAGGGTCACACATTTCTCTGTATGCAAGGTGCAAATGTCTGAGTAGTCTATATGCCATGTGTTGCAATGACACTCCTGTCAGAAGATCCCCATTGAACACATACTGAAGATGTGAAGTTCCCTTGTGAGAAAACCATACCATTGTGTGCAATTGCCAGTAGTGCTTGGAAAGAAACATTGCCAAATGGCCATTGCACTCAGATATTGGCATGCTGAGGGAAGAGTACATGGAGGTTATGGGTATATCACTTACAGGTGACTGTGACTTCAGCTATGACATATGATTCCTGCCATACCACTGTGGAGACATGGTGATCTCAGGCACATTAGATCTAAACCTGTGTGGCCAGGTCTGTGTGCCCAGTTCTTTCACCCCTGAGTATGTACATCACATGTTGTGACTGATGTGCCACATAGGCATTACTGATGGAAATGATACTACATAAATTATTTGCATGGAGTTTATGGCCATTAGTATGTCAACAGGCATTTGTTCATCAATACCCTCTTGTAGGATATTGACATAATGCACAGACTCTATGACTGCTCACAATTTGCAGGCATCAGACAACATTGTTAGCCACAGACATTTAGTAGTCACTTGTATGGTTAAATGGATTTCAAGCAGTAGATGATCCAGGACTGAGCCCTGTTGAACACTGCTGCTTACAGATCAACTATTGGAGGCAGATGTCCCTATGTTGAGTATGTTTGCCATCAATGGGCCACTTAGTGACCCCTGCAATGACAGTACCATGGATGCATAAATGAGTGCTTTGTAAATGATGCCTGAGTGGGGGATATAGTCAGATGGCATGACTCAGTTCAGGGGGCTGTATGCCCTGATGTCTCACCCAGGTCTTTGGTGACTGCCTCGGAAATGTCCACCGCATGTAACAGTCATGATCCCCCTGTCACACATCCAAACTGTGTACAGTCAACTGTGTGTAGATCACATATATGTGTGCTGATCAGCTCCATGATGATTGCATGTATGGGCATACAGATATGGATACTTAGACAAAGAAGTCTATGGTTATGTTTGGTCAGTGGATGCACCATCTATGTGCAAGGGTATAACACTTGCCGTTGTCAGCTGGGGTGCAGCCAGTGGTTTTAGTATGATTGCAAGGTGCTCCCAGTAGTGTTAATAATCATGTCAGATCCCATGTAGGATGCAGCCTGGGATGTTAGCATGTCCAATAGATGCTGTGTATCCTCTATTGAGAGGCCAGTTATGACCTGCTCTGTAAATATGGAAGTTATGGGACAGGTTGTAGGAATGTCATGTGTCACATGTGGTGGGGACACGGGACTGAAGCTGATGCAGAGAGTCTGGGACTACAGGTTAGCTATGAGTACAGACCCATTATATCTGGCATTATTATATATGAGTTCACCGACAATCTGGGCCTTTCCTTTGAGGTTACACATGTAATTACACTGTGTGTTGTGGTTCTGCTTTGTGTAGGTGGTTGATTTTGTCACTTACTGTGTCTACACAATGTCACAGCAACACTATGTGTTTCTTTTAGCTGAGGAGGTTGTGCCTCCATGGTGGGGAGGGCACCCTCACCCCAACTGTCACACAGCAATGTCCACCTCTTATTGCACAGCCTGCTAATGGCAGTTGTCCATCCGTCAGGTCTGCTGTGCCATGAGGAGCCTGTGTCCCTCCTATCACATACAGCCAAGTCCATATAGTTGCAATGCTGCTGGCATAATGCATGCATATAGAGCTCTGCATGCTTGCCTGTCCCATCTGAGAGGGGAGGTGCAATCAAGCTATGTCAACTGTCACACAAGAGGTAATAAATGGATTTGTTGAAATATATGTCTGTATTGTCTGCAAGGGGGGTTAGTGCTGGTAGTTTTAATGAGACTGATCTGTGGCCAGATCTCACCAAGGAGGTCCTCACATTGTGGGGGGCTGCAGTGGTCACCCATATTGGTAAAAGCATGATGCAGTATGTTGGTTCCCCATGTAGGGATGTCACGGCACTGCTCCAGGGTATTGTTGTTAAGAACCTGGACTAACCTTTGGGCAAGTGAGCTGCAGCATGACCAAGCAACACAGTTGGTAGTCACTTAATGCCACCCCAAGCCATGGTGTAATGATATATATTGATAGACACACGTAAATACAAAATATGCGCAATGGGTGCCTGGATTCATGCAGTTACTCCTGTAGCTGGCTGTTGCTTGATTATGTGCCACCCAGTCCTGAATGGCAACTACAGTGTCTCTGGGAAATCACAATGTTCAATAAAATCTGTATGTGTATCTGTCCTTAATGAGTATGTATACACCACCTGCATTATGTAGAACACTGTCATTTTGAGGTCTGAAGATGTGGATGGGCATGTAGTCTGATATGGCTGTGGTGCTGTCCACAGCCTTGTACCAGATGTCCTTGACTGCACACATATCTGCATAATCCAGGGTGGGGACACCTTCCACAGAGTGGGGGTTCAGTGTTGCCATACCCAGTGTGTAGCACTATAACCATGATGTTGTATAAAGATGGTGTTCTCATTGCCAACTTTACCCACAACAGTGCATCTGAGATGCATTGTGGGGGTGTCAGCAGCTTTAGCAGGTACGCCAAATCCCAGGGATCAGAGATGAACACCATCAGTGGTGAAGTATTGATGTCTGTTGAGCAAGGCATCCAGGCAGATATGTAGTAGATCTCTTACAATGACATACACACTAAGGCAATTATTGACTTCCATCAATATCCGTGTGTATGGTGCCATCATCCTACATGAGGGTCAACAGCAGCTGAAAGCTATGTGCATACCCGCGAGAGACACAGGCTGGCTAAGCTCAGTCATGTGAGTGCATACAGGCCAGTGATGTTTGTCCCCAGTTGTACATACCTGCAGGAACTATGATGTCAACATTATGTTAACTGATATTCCATGATTTGCAGCAATGTGTGGTAAGGCCTATTGTGTCAATTCACAGACAGTTATCTGTAATCTTTTCCATATGTAGCCACTTCACACAGACATCAATGTGTCTCATGATGTAATCACCTATGACTAAGAGGTGTGATGTTGTGTTTTGCCTCAGGTGTTTGACCAGTGGGAATGGTGCATTCAATATTATGTGTACTGCCCAATCCAGAGGAAGGATTTTCTGAGGTGTCTGTTGTCTGGCAATACGTCTGGTAAGGAGCTGCACACATGCAGGTGTGTGTGATGTGGGTGTAGGTGGTGTAGGATGTGAGCTCTGTATGTTGGCATAATGCTCATTGCCATATGTAATGATTGCTGTTGGAGACATCATGGCAGCAAGGTTTAAGATGCAGTCACATCTGTTACATGCTGTGTTTGTGTGTCATAGGAGTAGAAGGATGGGGACACTCCCAACACCTCAGCAGCAGGTCTTGCAAAGTTAGAGTTATGCTGCCACACCCTTGGGGTTGACAGCCTGATATACAGTGTTTGTAGGCACACCTTGCAGTGAAGATGTGGATGCCCATGCATTCAAAGAGGACTTGTTCAACTTTGCTCACATTGCATTGGCCTCACAAGTGTATGATGGCTGTCAAGCAACCAGACAGCACACTGGTTGTTGTGTGACATGGGTGTGACATGATGTGGGAACACAGACATGTGCTTTGGGTACATAACTCTACAGTATGACATGACTAGGACATGTGAGAGGTGGATGCACATTGGCCAAAGGTGGCCAGTCTGCTGCAGTAGGCCTCACAGCCATGTCATGCAGATACCTACCAGTAATATGTTGAAGGGCAGGATGCAAGACGAGCTGTGAGACTGTCACCTATGATGGCTCACCGCCAGTGTGCTCATTGTTAAAGCAAGACTTGACATCTATGACACTGGACATTGCACATCATATTGTGGTGCTACAGCAGTGCTCCTAATCCCACTGTTGTCAGTTGCCTAGTGACATACCACCAACCCTGGAACAGAAGCCGTAAGACATGCAAAAGCAAACAAAGTGCCCAGGTTGCTAATCAAGGCAACTACCTGAAGAAGGGCATGTACAGCCTATAGAGCCTTTCATGATGTGCAACAGCTATGTGTATGAGCAAACAGGCTGTGTCCTGCTTGTCATCATGGGCTTCATAGTAGAGCTTTGCATATGATGACAGAAAATGTATTGGTGCATGATATCTTATGTGAGAGTGGGGTTGGTGAGACCAGCAGTAGTAGTTGTCAGGCACTGGCAATTCTCTGGACTCCCATGCTTAACACAGTCCTCACAAGGTAACTGTGTCCTTCCAGTACAAACCACTTGGGTAGTGTCCAGCTGCAGAATACCTGTGTAAAATCCACACTTTACCTTCACAGGGTATACATATTATACTTCCCTAAAGTGTTTGCCTGTACTCTGTATAAACACCTTGGATGACTCTCTTCTTGGAACACATTGGAAGTAACTGCAATACTTACTTGCATAAAGGAAAAGTAGCATGTAGTGCCAAGCAGTGCCCCCAGATCTCTGAGTCATGTCACATGAAAAGCCATCAAAGGGGTTAGCATGGATATGAGCAGTAATACTGTCATACACCTACTGACACTGGACCAAACACTGTTTATTTTGCTCAAGGCCAAATCATGCCCACCGACTCTAACTGGCAGAGCCTAGAGTATTACACTATGTAATGGATGATGGAAATATGACTCACTCCACCTACCATGGCCTGACAAGGTGTTTGACAATATTAGGCTAGCAGGCCTTGCTGGAAACTGCATAGGTTATCTACAGAGTGTTATGTCAGTTGATGGATAGACAAGTGCCTCTGACAGTCATAATCTGGGAAGATAGCATTGGGAGACCTACGCTGCAATGACACCAGTCACCAGTGGATTTCATCTGTCATCATTAATGGCATACCCCTTCTAGCTATTCCCTCTCTTCAGTCACAGCTACTGTCAGTGACCTCCGACTGACTACATTAGCAGATGATTGCATATTAGGAGTTGTCACTGAATCCCACACACAACCAATAGTTATCCAGGATGGCTTAAGACACACATTCAGTTGTTGTCTGAGACACTGACAAATACTAAATGCCAACAACTGCACAATACTATCTTTTGGGAATTCATCCACTCCTGGAAAATATTGTATTGTCTGCACACCACACACAGCTGACCATTATTCATGGAATTATGGACACAGACAGTAAAATAGCCTTTGACTTTCACTGGTCGGTAAGATGTGTGGATGCACTGAATTTTGTACAACTTGTACAGAAAGGTATGGGATGTAAATCCCAGATTGGTATTGCTATACTGAATGCGGCACTTATCATACCTGTCATTGTGTGCAATGGCATGCTTGATATGTCACTACATGGGCATATCTTACAACTGTAGCAGCCACACAGGTTCCATGGTATGCCAATACACAGTGTAGATAACATGTCCTATGGAGTCCATGTCAACACCATACATATATAGTCTGTCTCCTAAATGCTTTGGAGGGGGTGTGTATGGCTGCTATACAGGGAGGTGTCAGATCCCACTGTTTACCTCCCACATATCCATGAGAGGACTAACACATATCTAACCTGTTCTACACACCTACAATGTCACTGTGGTATAAATAGTACATGATGGAGAGAGGTATGTAATAGAGACAGTACACCCTATATGAAACAGGCCCCCTATGCATGTGAAGCACACATCTGCTGTGACACACATCATTTTCAGGTTACACAATGGGATGCAGAACAAGACAATCATAACTGGTGTCAGACAAATGTCTGTACTGGACACAGTTGGTAGATGGGTCATCTCCATCACCACAGATTGTAGATGTGTTAGCTCATAATACCCTGGTGACACTTATCAAGGTTATCAGACCTTTTCATAGATTAGGGATGCATGAGTAGGCTGAATGATGCTATTGTCCTTATTAGTCTGTTATACACATATGAACCTATGGAGCCATGCACCTATAGTTCTGTACCTTGCTGAAGACATATTTCTTCTGTGCTGACATTCCATCCTGTGCTATGACATATATGGCTTTATTGCAGCTGTGTAGCCATAGTTTTTTCCCAACAGACTTCTAAAGCATAAATAGGTCAGTGACACACCTTTCAATATGTAAGCCATTACAACATCATACAACATAAGGTATACACAATTATGTGGGGTACACATGACAAATGTCAGCATACAGTGTCTGTCGGTAAGTACTATATGTGGAATGGCAAAACAACAATGCATTACACAAGTACATATTAATTTATATAGTCACCCTGTGTATCAGACACATAACTTCATTTCCCTGCATCGATAGCGAGGATGACAGGGATGTGGCACAGGTATCATCACTTGCACAGGGTGTTGTGTGAGGGTGCAGGAGGTCTAGGCTGGCCCAAAAGGTTGACAGCATGTCTGTGAGTCATGAAAGGAAGCAGGTAAGATGGACCATGGAAAGGTGCTGTGTGCGTGTCTGTAGATGACCTGCAATTGACAGTGGTGTGTGAGTGTGTATGTGTACACAGTCAAGCTCAGTGCTAGCCCTTCATGTGTATGTTGGACATCTTTGAACTGTTCTTAGTAGGGCTGACAGTTCACCATCTCCGTCCCCAAACATGGGAACTGGCTCTGCCCAGATTTGCACTGGCACCTCCCAAGGTTAGAAGAGGTGCTAGTACCGGATGGTGACTGATGTCTGATGGGACCATGTCCTCTACGGGAATTCCCAGGACCAGAAGCCCATGCCTGCCACATCTTGGTGTGGACAGCACACTACTCTCTGTAGTGCTGGATGTGCGCCACTACAGGAGCATAATTGTGCACGACCATGTGGACTCTCAGCAGATGGGGTTGCTGACCTACATCCACAAGTCCAATGCTCAACTCCAACCACACCTTCCACCCAAACACTGCGTGTTCAAAGACATACACTGTCTCATCCCATCGTTTGTCCACTGCATCAATGAACTGATCCAGGCTGTCACCAATGTAGTGGAGGCAGTCACAGATGTCAAACTGTGCTGCATCCATAACCCTAAGCATACATCTGGAGTTCTATTCAGAACATGCCTGTGCCTCCATGACAGCCCAAAACATGTACCGAGTGACCCATGATGTGACACCTGCAACAGGTGGTGGATGGACAGCAGGCCTCCTACAAGCGCCCCTATAAATCCACCAAGCAGGAGCCTCACCGGCTATCTGACTATGGTCAGTGCCTACACTGACTAGAGCCATAGTTGCCACACTTTCCTTTTCAATGTCCCCACCCTCTGACTGTCCAATATCTGTGGCCTCTGGGGACTGGGTATGTGAGGGCATACTGACTTTGTGCAGTGAGCTCAGAAGAGGGATGCCAACCTCTGGGACAGATTCAGCTTCCAAAACTCCCACCTGTGTCTCACTGTAGCCACCATCATCAGAGTCTGAAAAGACACTGACATCACATTGTGTAGGGGACAGACACTGACCCCCCCCGATCACCTGTGATAAGAAAGGAAAAAGCAGTACATTAATACCTGCACTATTAAGCTCTGCAGTATTACATAAGTTGCAGTATATGTAAAGCTCTATACACTGTCATCACTATTACAGACCTGTCGAAAAGCCAACCTCATATAGTTGGACAAGAATACATTACTTCCCACTGACAGCTGTAGTTACTTGTAAATAACATCTCTTTACACAGCAATCTCATCAGCAACTGTGATGTACACTTTTGACATTTGTGAAGACTCTGCACAGTTGATACATATGACAATCTGTAATGTCCTGACAATGCTGCCACATCTATCAGTGTGGTCACACCTACAAGGCATAGGCATAGTGCAACATGTGTACAGTCAGAAAATATGTGTGCAGTTGGCAATCATGCCAACACTACAGCAATTCAGGCAGTATGTCTGGGATGACACTTGAGGGATTACATTGGTGTAAACCTATATCTATAACAAAACAGTGTTGTGCTTACCAGGAGCAGGACCATGAGCTTGTCCGATATCTGATGGACCTGTGAAAAGTTGAGTGAGATGTAATGTCATTACCACTGCATGTTGCACCACAACAAGGTAATACATCCATATATCTCACATGTACAGTAGCTACTGTGTTAATTGTTATATTGGTCAACATCTGAGCATGAGAGTCAAACTGCAGTTAAACCCTTCTCCCCCCAAAGAAGAAAGGCCTGACACTCATGTACACCCTGACACACTGACTGCTACAGTATTGCAATGCTGATCAAACAAAGCTTATCTGCATGCTCTTCTCCATGGAAACTGTGAGCCCACATCCATGATGTAGGGTGTGATGCCTGCCTGGGAGCTGTAGTGTATGCCTAGATTTGCCAGGAATTTCTCAGTGGCTGAGAGTGGTTGTTCCACTGCAGGCCCTCCACCAGTGATGCCACGATCCCTGGATACATGTGCTGCTTTTCTGTGTGCAGCATTGATCATGTCCATTGAGCAGTGTTGAACTTGTTCATTTGTTCTGCTCTGATGACCTGTGGCATTCACATTATGGACAAGGTCAGCCCACAATGCCTCCCACTCTTCCCTGTTTTGCCTTCCCCTGGACAGTAGGAGTTCTTGGTGTTGACAGAGGCCTTCCAGTATTATCTCATTCTATGTAAAAGGTGCACAACATCTTGCATACATGTTTCCTGAAAGACAACAAGATGGGAACACATGTCAGGATCACATACGTGAAAGTACACTATGTAGAGATACATCAAGGACAGAATGGCTAGCAGTATGCACTGCTTGATCACACATGTCATATTCCACAGTGTGCAAACATACTAAGCATGTGGATATAGCTAACACACTAGCAATAGTCAAGTATTCCCGTGTGTGCCATGACAGATACTGTTTTATGATCATACAGCCGACACTAGATTCTATTGTACTGTGTCCCCAAAGGGCAATCCCCCTGATAATATGTCAAAAGGCTGTGACAAAAAATAGCAGTGTGCTAGTACAACCACTTATAAAGGGACAGTCCTACAAGACCAATCTGCCACATTGACAATAAACATTTCACCCTTGATGCACATCCTCTGTATGTGTAACAAATCTGGATATAATAGACATGTCATTATCACAGTTCTAAGAAAGACTTAATGCTGTAATCCTTATTCCCCACAAGTACAGTCACACATCTGCAGCTTACTGTAAATAAAAAGGTTACATACCTGATGGAGTGTAATACTCCTTTGTTGATATGTGGTGATATTTAAGATTTTGCAAACACATGTTCTGTGTGAGGAAAGTCTCCTACAGAATGGTTCCATGTAGCCAGCTCATTGCCTTTTTAACATGCTTCTCATTAGCAGGTGATTGCCTCTTAACCAATCTGTGGTTCTGAAATGCTAATTGCAACCAACACAGCTGATTTGCACTATCATCAGCTAATGACATGCAACCACTGTACACTATATAAGGCATTCATGTATATTAGAAGCCTTTTCTGATATGTTTTGCTGGACATTACTGGGGTGTGGAGACAACATCATCACACAGGGTAGATCTGTAGTAGCAACTTTTACATAGAGATGTGTGTGCTATAGGCTGCAGCTGCATAGGCATAGGCAGAGGGTGTGAACACTTTGGAGGACAACAAATGGTAAAAGTAACTGTGAGAGCTGTGTCAGCCTTGTTGTAGTGGCAGATCCAGAGTGAGGGTGTCCGTTCCACTCCAATTAAGGAATGTGTTTAAGGTAAGGATGTTAGGCAAGGGTATCACAAAAGAGTACTAGACAACATGTTTGTTGTGTCCTTGAGAAACATGGGGATAAATATAAGAATATGTCCACCATTTGAGCAACTGTCAGGACATGTGCTGCAGTCTGGTAGTAATTTGGAATGTTTATGATGTTAGTCCTTGTTACAAGCAGGGAATTCAAATGTGTATGTTAGTTGTACAGCTGTGCTAATATGCACTGTGAGTTTGAAAGGACTGTGTGGTGCATTCTGATATTAGTGGCCTCATTTGCATTACCTGAGTTGAAATCCTCTGTGAATGCATATTAATGCATGATGTGACACTTTATGTACTTATAGTTTTACCACATCAATATGTAAAGTGTGTTCCTATCTGCAAGCCTATGACTTCCATCAGTGAAAAGCAGACATTACATTTGAAATGCATTGTGTGGATAAAGAGTGCATGACTCAGTCATTAATTGCTGGCTTCACAATAATGTAATTTAACTGCTAAACACCCTTGGATTTGAACCCAGGACTGTGTGTGGCAAAATGTGCTGTTTGCAAGGCATTGAACAGACTGAGCTAATGAGTCACTGCTACAACAAGTGTATTTGCAATATATAAGTCCACACATACAGGCTGTGATGTACATGTTTCCACCCATCAGTATGTGTATTGCTTTATATGGATGTATTTCTGAACCAGGGTTCCAGTTGAACATGTATTTTGACATTAATGCCTTAGCAGGTGTATTTCCAAAATTTGCTGATAAAAGGAACCATTTACCTGCTATCACAGACCTCACCTACATCCATTATTATGTGCTTGGCTTTCTAGTGGTATAGTCTTGCACCAGAGTCCAAGGTACACTCCCATTATTTCCATTACTTTTTGATCAAGTTTGCATGCCACGGCACAATGCACAACTCCACTGAAACATGCTTAATGACTGTAAGTTGCATTTATTATGTATTGCTTAAACTCCCTGTTTTAATTAACAGCTGTGTGACATGGCAGGTTAATGCCATGGTCTGCAGGTGCGATGGTCTTGGATTTAAAATAAGGGGCAGGTGTTTATTTTGTATGTGTTTATTATGATTTAAAAACACATATATCAATATAGCTCCATTTAACTGAGCTTAAAGCTGCACAATGCGGCACATCGCACAGCGTCATGCAAAAAAATATAAAGAAAAGAAAAATGAAGAGATAGGAAAGTGGCAAAATGGGGTGCAAGCAGGGGGAAAATATAGTGAAAGGCAGATAGGGATGTGCAGGAAGGGTGTAGGAAAGAACCATAGCTATCCATTTCTTGTACAGCAACAACTGTGCACTTTGACAGAATTTGCAGATGAATTTTGACTCTCACCCCCAGAGAGAGAGAGAGAGAGAGAGGGGTGAGGATAACATAATTGCATTGTTAAGCCAATTGGACCAAATTATGTGTGTCCAGTGGACACGTGTGCAAAATGGAGAGCTATATATGGGACGGTATTTATTTTTTGGGACAGGTGCCCATTTTTTTAAAGTGAGAGTGGAATGTTGGGGACAGGACATAGGTGCATGTGGGGGAGGTAAGTTGGGTTAGGCAAGGAAGCTTCTGCAGACAGACTAGACAGACAAGACAGCAGACGGGGTGGTGTGTGACACAAGAAGGGAGTGAATACCTTGGACGGGGAAGGTGTTGTGGAATCTCAGTCCAATGTGCCTCCACAAGGTAACAATGGGACTCACATCTCCACCCATGGGACTGTCAGCACTGTTCCATCACTGCCCTGAGGGTGGCAGTGGTAGAGGCTGGGCTGCAGGGTGAGCCTAGCATGCTCTCCATCCAATGCAGGCACTATCCAAACCCAAGGATGACAATCCCACACACCAAACCTGGCAGTTCATCATGGGTAACAACTCCCCCTCCACCACCACTCCCAGAAGTGGGCCCATCCCCATCCCATGGGGAGGTACTACCAGACACTGCAGGTAGTGCAGGGCAGCAGAGAGGGCACCACCAGGCTGGGTTTCAGACGTGCTGGGACCTGGTGCCACTACTGGAGGAGGCAAGGTTGGCAGATCATGAGGAGCTGGCCAACCATGACAAGCTGAAGTAAAGTAGTTATAACAATAACTTAAGGTTAGTAATAACCAAACCAATGTTAGTATTAACAGAATGGAACATAAAATTTATTAATCCAAATACAAATTAAAGTACAGTATGTGTAACACAACATTAAGTAACATAATAGTCAGTATGTTAACAGCAAGCCAGTATGAAGTAAACCATAAGGCCAACAAAACAGTTTAACAAAATGCGTTAAGATTGAATCACAATAATATATAACAATAATAAATTACAGTTTATATATAGTTAGTTTAACAAAATATATCAATATTAAATCATAATAATAAATAACAGTAATAGATTAAAGAAAATAAGAGGTGGGGAGAGAGACAGAAAAACATACTGTTAGTGACATTGCAGATGATATCCCTGAAAACACTGGTACTAAATACTTCTACAGGTGTGCAGTGTCAGTTGTGAGTACACTGACTACAATTCTGCTATAGCCGATGTAGCACATACATACATCTCAAGCTGTTAGCATGGGACAGTGTGGGCCAAGCACTAACAAATGCAGGTACACAACTATACAGAACAGTTTCACATAATGTGAACTTACATAGCTAACAAGGTGTTCTGTACATGGATTTGGTAATACATTCCATTCCAGGTAATCATTTATCTGGTAATCATATGACGCACACACTACACAGTTCTTATTACATTAAGAAAAATCATGACACTTGAGAGGGATGTTTGTGTACATTAAGTAAACTGAACAACCATCATGCCTTAGTTGGCAGACATGGGAGTAGAATCCAAAAGCTGTGACTGCAGGGGACATCTGCAAATAATGTAAAAATTGACTGCAGCAACATAGAACAGACATGCAATAAATGCAGCCCTACTGCTAATATTAAGACAGATTTATTTAAGAAACCACAATGCTGCTTAATACTTTATTAGACTTGGTGATAATTCTCTGTGAAGTCCACACACATTATCTGCTCATAACATGGGCTATCTCACCCGTATGTCTTTTGTTCCTGGAGTGGAAGGAAAAGAGAGCATTATATGACTGACATTGGCCTGGAGACAGCCTTGAGCTGCACTATGAGTTGAGCCATATATTTTCCAGGACATTACTTTTGCATTCTACACCTATTACAGTTTTACACTTAACTGCAGTGACAGTAGAGCAGACATGCAATAAATACAGTCCTACTGCAAATATTCAGACAGATTTAAGAAACCACAATGCTGCTTAGCACTTTATTAGTATTGGTGATAATTCTCTGTGAAGTCCACACACAATATCTGCTCATAAAGTGGGCGACCACACCCATATTACTTTTGTTCCTGGAGTGGAAGGAAAAGAGAGCATTATGCAACTGAAACTGGCCGTGAGCAGTTTTGAACTGTACTATGACTTGAACAACATTTTTCAGACCATTAGTTTTGCATTCTACAGCTATTACAGTTTTACACTTGACTGCAGCAACCTTATCATACACATGCTGTAGTGCAATTATGTTATGACACCACAATCCTGCTTTACACCTTTTGGCTTACTGTTACCAGTATTGTTTATTGCAATACAGTTGTTATTGCAATACAGTTGCTATTGTTCATTTATTGCACTACAGTTCTAATTGCACATTTATTGCACTACATGTTTTATTGTTTATTCTTTACTATAGTGCAGTGTTTTATTCTTTGTTGCTTATTGCACTACAGTTAGCATAATATATCCATACTTATCACACTCACAGTTCAACCTGGCCAGGTACCCAGCATGGTACTGAACGTTGTGAGTCCTCTCAGCTGCAGCTGTTGGGAAAGAAACACACCATTATGCATACCAGTTTTGCACACATTCAGCTTGCATTTTATTAAAATAGTGGAAGAAATACTTACATATGTGTGGGGCATGCCCAGCTCTGGCCTCTTGAACCCAGGTGTCCAAAGTTCCCCTCCTTCTACTCTTTAGTTCATCGTAGTGGTGACAACACTGCTCAGCAATGCGGAGGATACCAGTAGCACTGGTAAGTTCTCTGGCCAACTGATCCCAGGCCTCAGACTTACACTCTGAGCCTTGGTAACTGCCATGCAGCAGACTAGGTTCACAACTACGTATCAGGAGTCCAACAAAAATCCTGGACTTCTGAACACCCCAGCTCTGCACCCAAAAGTGCACCCTCTCCAACACCACCTTGCATACTGTCAGTTAGACAGACTCCAACAAATGCTGCAGAATTCCCACCTATTGCACTTAATATAGGTTATTTTCCCACCATTACACGTCATTGAGCTACATTCAAATAAGTGCCGCATTGCTTAGCTTTGCATAAACCAGCTAAGCAGAGATGAGCAGCTTGAAAGCTCCAAAAGTGTTTTTTAGCAAAGCTTAACAACTAGCAAACAATAGCAGGTGTTAACTATGTTTAAGCAGTGCTTAGCACCGTGCAGCTCCCCCAAATGTAAAAATTAAGCAAATGATATGTGTGCTAGGGACATGAACCTAAGATCTACATAGCTTTAGACCATCACTCTACCCATTCAGCTACTTGTATAGCATACAACATAGTATACTTTTACATTTACTACTAACCAACCATGGCTCACCATGCAAACAGGCTTAAACATAAGCAAACATACATAATTATATCCGGTTTCTATTTTTAGATGTCTGGCTGGTGTCAGCTGTCTATGTGTGAGTGCAGCTTGGCATTGCTGTGCTCAGTGCCATGCAGCGCAAATGGACATTACCTAAAAAAAAAAAAAAAATTAGACATTTAATACACACACAATTAATTCACAGCACATTTCAACAGTAGCAGGGAACATTATAGGGAGCCTCACCATGTACATAACATCTGACTATCCTCTACACTTCTGCATACATGGATTGAATATCCCTGTTACTATGCTATCCCTTGGCAGTGCACCATGACTAATATGCATGGTGCTTTACGGAAGGGGAACTGTGGCTATGTACATGGGTACATTACATGTAGGCTCTACATAGAGCCTATGTGGATTTCATTGAATCCTGGGGAATAACTTTTCAGTACAATGATGCTTTCTTTAATGTCTTTAAATGTGAATGGCCTCACAAATAAATACAAAAAATAAGTTATGTTCTTACCATAACGTTCCATCTGTGTTGTTGATCTTTATTCATTCATTACTGATAGGTATCAGTTCCATCCTCGGAAATGAGTCAGCCTTTATAGCAAGCTTGCTCCAGCCAAAAAATAAAACTCTCAAGCTAAGCTTACCCATAGTGCCCCTCTCCCTGTTACCTGAGATCAAGTTTGCCCATAAGAAAGAAAGCAGAGGCTTTTTCTGAGAAAATTCCCTAAAATGGGATTTGGACCAAAGCCGAATGTCCAGGAGTCTTATGGAGGGGAAAGGAGGGTGGGACGTAATGAATGAATGAAAATCAACAACACAGATGGAACATTATGGTAAGAACATAACTTCTTTATCTGATGTTGCTAATCTTCATTCATTCATTACTGATGGGACAAAGTCCCTAGCTACTTTATGTCCTGGGTGGCCCTATAGAAGGATGTTCCTGAGCACCATTGAACCAAAGGATGCTCTCCCCCTGGAGACCAAATCCAATTTGTAATGAGTGATAAACATATGAGGAGTAGCCCATGTAGCTGCTGCACAGATGTCATCCATGGAGGCCATAGAATGAAAAGCAACAGATGTCATCACTGATTTGGTTGAATGTGCCTTGTTGACCTTAGTCGGTAGAGAAATTTTGTTTTGTTGATAGGTAAAGTATATACAATTTCTCAACCATTTAGAAAGAGTTACCTTAGAAACAGATTTTCCCAAAGTTGGTCTTGAGTAGGATAGGAATAACTGGTCAGATGTTCATAGTGATTTAGTTCTGTCTAAGTAGAATTGTAATTGTCTATGTACATCAAATAAATGCAGACAGTATTCTCCTTTATTAGAAAAATTGGGAAAGAAGACCGGCAGGTTGATTGATTAATAGTCAATTCTGAAATGACTTTGGGCAAAAAGGAGGGATTAGTCCGGACTGATAATCTGTCCTTATGAAAGACCATGTAGGGGTGTTTTATGCATAAGGCTTGTAGTTCAGATATTCATCTTGCTGAGGTAATAGCTACCAAGAATAGGGATTTCCAGGATAAAAATTTTATATTGCAAGTGGCAGCAAGTTCGAAAGGGGATTGAGACAATGATTGCAGAACTAATGTCAAATTCCAAGGTTCGACTGGTTCTTTGAAGGGTGGTCTAATCTGTGAGATGCTTTTCAAAAAGGTTTTACAGAGACAGTAGGAAATCAAGGACGAAGCTTGGAAGCCATTGTGGAAATCTGAAATAGCAACCGGGTGTACTCAAATAGTGGAGGCTGCCATTCCCAAATGGAAAAGATTTGACATATAGCCCAGTACAGCACTAACCAGGGCTGAGCAGGAGTCTAGTCCTTTTTGTCAATACCAAGTGATGAATCTCTTCCACTTGTTGAGATAAAGTTTCCTGGTGGATGGTTTGTGTGAAGCCAGAAGAATTTTAGGTACAGGGGAAGATAGATCATTCTGCCTGGTGATTACTGTAAGTGGAGAAACCAAGCTGTCAGCTTGAGACTCGATATGTTTGCATGTATCAATCCTTGTGGGTGCAACAGTAATTCCGGAGTTGGATCCAGAACTTATGGTTGGTGTACTAAGTGAGGCCAAAGAAAGGGAAACCAAACTTGTTGGGGCCAGTAGGGTGCAATGAGGATTACTCTGCTTTTGAACCAAAGGGTCTTCTTTAGAAATTGTGGGATCAGGGGAAGGGGAGGGAAAGCATAAAGAAGTCCTGTGGGCCAGCCATGTATTAAAGCATCCCTGGGGACTCCCCCTGCAGGGAAATTAGGGCAACATAGCTTCTGCATTTCTGGTTTGCTGGTGAGGTGAATAGGTCACAGCAAGGCTGGCCCCAGTGACTGAAGATCTTCGCCGCTATGGTTGGATAGAGGGACCACTCATGAGGTAGGACAATGCATCTACTCAGTTTGTCTGCAATTATGCTGGAATCCCAGGGAATGTGCATTGCTATCAGAAAGCGGTTGGAAGCTATCACCTATTGCCAAATTCTCATGGCCTCTTGACACAATGGGTAGAACTTGGTTCCCCCTTGTTTGTTGACATACAGACTACTGACACGTTGTCGGACTGGATAACAATTGTCCCTGAAGAGAGGACAGATTGGAATGCTTACAATGCTAGAAGCACTGCCCTAAGTTCTAGAACACTGATATGCAGATGGGCCTCCATGGGTGACCAAGTGCCTTGGACTGTCTTTCTCTGGAAGTGCCCCCCCCCCATCAGGGAAGCATCCGTGGTCACTATGGCCTTAGGCTGAGAGGGGGAGAAAGGGTGACTCCATAGGTCTTTTTCTGGCTTCATCCACCAAAGTAAATCTTGTTTGCATCAATTTGTTATGCGGATCTGGAAGAACATAGGATGAGTCAAAGGAGACCATTGTGTTAGTAGAAGCCACTGTAGTAATTTCATGTGTAGTCTTGCCAGTGAAACTATTGTTATCGATGCTGCCATTGATCCGAGTAGTTGGAGGACTGCCTGAGCTGAAACTTTGTCCTGAGACAGTATCATCCACAGCTGAGATGTCAGTCTTTCCAGTCTGTGAAGGGGGAGGGTGACTAGGCAAGACAGAGTATCAAAAGTTGCCCCTATGAATTCCAGAGTCTGAGAAGGAGTCAACTTGCATTTCTCCTCATTTATTGAGATACCTAAGGATTTTTCTAGCTTTAGGGTGTAATATAAGACTGTAACCAGTAGATGTTTTGTGGGGATGGTAAGGAATCAATCGTCTAGATATGGAAACACCCAGAATCCTTGCAGTCTCAAGTGAGCTGTTACCACTGCCATGCATTTGGTGAACACTCTGGGGGTCATAGAGAGACCAAAGGGCAGCTCTCGGAATTGGTAGTGATTGGCTCCCAGCCAGACGCAGAGAAATCTTCTAGAGAATTTGTCCATTTTTATGTGATAATACGTATCCTGAAGATCTACTAAGCACATCTAATCGTCTTTCTGTAGGAAGGGTAGGACAGACTGAACCGTGACCATCCAGAATTTTATTTGTTTGACAATTTGTTTATGATGCTGAGGTCTAAGATTGGCCTCCAGTCTCCTATCTTTTTTGGGACTAAAACAAACCTTGAGTAAAATTTGGATCCTATTTGGTCTAGTGGGACTGCTTGGATGACTCTTTTGAGCAGTAGCTTTTGCATTTCTTGAGCTGCTGCTTCCCTTTGACTGTGTGGAACATTAGGAGTGTGTCTTAGCAGCCTTGGGTAAATATTTAAGGGTATGTGATAACCTCTGTTAATTATCATCTGCACCCAATAATCTGTGGTTATCATTTGCCAGGAAAAGTGGTGCAGAGAAAATTGTCCCCTAACTGCTTCCAGAGGTAAGCAATAAGGCCACTCTTCAGGAGCACAGATAGGGCTGTCCAGAGAAAGAATCTCTGGATCCCTGATTATGTGGACCCCCTCTGCCTCTGTAGGACTGTCTTCCAGATGAGTTTACTTTTCTGCCCCAGGGCGGTAAACTCACCATGTGTGTCATGGAAAGAAAGACTTAAAAGGGTCTACAAAATCATAAAGGCTCATCCAGGTGTAATGTCTCATGGTAACACCTGCACCTGCTGCTCTAGCCACCCCTTCAGTAGTGTGAGACATCAACCACATGGATGAGTTAAATATACATTCCAGCGTTGCAAGCTGCGAGGCAACGTTGTCACGTACCTCGTCAGAAACTGCTTCTGCTAAAGTTCCTGAGAGTTCCGAGATTAGGTCTCTCTGGAGCCTGGTAAAGTGTGTCAAGAAATTCAAGGATCAGATGGCAAAGGTTGCTAAAGAAAACACTCACTTCCCTAACCTGTCAATTGCCTGAGACTCCCTGTTTGGGGAATGGACAATATGGCTCTCCTCCATGAGCTCTTTCTTAGTGGCCACCGCCAAAGCATCTACTGGTAGGCCTTTGGACCAATGTGGACTGTCTTCCAGTGGAGAAAGAATTTTGTCTGGTCTCTGGGGATTGGTTCAGTGGTGTCAGGACTCTTCCAGGTATGCTGCATGATGCGTTGGACTAGTTCATCTGCAGGCGGGGTCACCCAAGAAGTAGAGGGTCAAGGACGGAAAGCCTGCAAGAATACAGACTCTGCAGAGGAGGGGTTGGTGGGCTTCCACTCTCCCTGCTGTTTTAAAATTTCCAGTATGTCTCCAAAGGAGACATACTCGGGGGGGGGTCAACCATGGGGACCCCTCCCCTTCATCATAGTCTGTATTTTCAGTAAGGTAGTCCTCAGGGGAGTCCACATGCTGGGACATCTGAAGAGGACTCTGAAGAGCGGGTGTCCTGCAGTAGGGTATCTTGAGGCTCTTGTGCTTGATGTCCCAGTATAGAGAAATGTGTCAGCTGCAGTCCAGAGGGGGATATATATGGTACTCTGACACCGAGGGGACCAGCTGTGTGCCTGCTGAGGTAAGGGCCCTCTCCATCACCTGGAAAGTTGGCCTGCCCAAAGAGGGATGGGAGCCCAGAACCATGAAGGACAACCTCAGTACTGAAGTCACAGCCCACTCAAATGAGCCCACCCCCAGGTAAGGAGCTCCAAGAGGACTTGATGCCACCAAGACAACCATAGCCATAGTGGACAGTGCTGTAGAAAAAATAGGTGCCATACTAGGGGTCACGGTACCAACAGCCCAGTCACAATCCTAAGAATGGCTCAGCTCTGAGTGAGTCGATGGCCAAAGGGCAGGCTCCGGAGCCATGGTGAGGTCTACTAGTGGAACCAAAGAAGCTGGAACCAGAATAGGCATCAGTGTCAGGGGCTTTAATATCTCCAAAGAAGTTGAAGGAGGAGTATATGTTGAATTCTGTGGAGAAAATCCCTTGGCTCCAGACAGGAGGGAGGATTTGGAAGGAATTGTGATTCCTCTGGCTGCCATGGAGCTGACCCATAAGTCTCACCACATCAAATTCTGAAAGGCACCTGGAGGAGTGGGTTGATATCCCTGACAGAGAATCAGTTTACTCCAAGAAGGGGCTGCATTGTTGTCCAAAAAAAGGGATCTGCCCTGGGGGAATATCGGTTCCGAGGGACTGTTCCACCTTTTAGCACTGTGGTCACAAGACCAGTAAGATGTATTGGGGGGGGGTTAAAGTGACTGGAGTTGGGAGTACTATTTTTGGTGCCGAAAAGGAGATCAGAACTGTAGCAGAAATTAAAGACATGGATGGTTCAGTGGTCATGACCAGTACCGTGGTTGGTGCTTGAGACAATGATGCCGAAGATGGTACCGTACTGGGTAGTTGAGGTCCTGAAACTGAGGACAGCACCATAGAAGAGGGTTGAGGCCCTGGAGCTGAGGTTATTGGAGCCAATTTAGGGACTTTTGCCTTCAGTTCCATAAATTTTGAGTCAGTACCATGAGGGGAAGAAAGAACGTAATGGCTCCTTCATTTATGTTCCTTTTTAGGAGGGGGTGAGGCCTCCAACCAAGAAGTCGCCTCCGAAAAGGAAGTTTTTAGGACACCTTTAAGGATTAATTTATTTTTCTTCTCATTTAAAGTGTGGGCACTAAAGCCTTTGCATATCTCACACGGCGGTTGAACAGACAAATGCGGACCACCAAGGCAGTAAACACAAGACAGATGGGTGACCAAATTTGGCATCTTTCTATTACATTGGTCACATTGTTTAAAACCTGTTATTCCCTTTTTATCAGACATGGTGGCACAAGATTGCCAAACAACAGTATAATTCAAAACAATTAGGAACACACACTCACATGATCAAGAAAAGAGAAATAGAAAGTATATATGTATTTTATATATATATATATATATATATATATATATATATATATATATATATATATGTATATAAATATATATATATATTACACACACACACACACACATATATATATATATATATATATATATATATATATATATATATTTTTTTTTTTTTTTTACACAATGACAAATAGGTATACCCAATGGGTAAAGAAAGCTAGAGGAAAGGGGAAAGGGAATACCAGCAATGGTACTGAGAATTACCTCAGAGCTAAGGAGAGGCCTGTACCAATGATGGTACGAAGAGCACCACAGTTAGTAAGAAATAGGAAAGAGGCACTCAAACAGGTATAAAACTCTAGCAACTATTAATAAAAAATGTAAGAAGTTACAGTTTAACCGGAAAAACTAAAGAAAGGTTTAAGAAGTAAGGAATTCTTAATGACTTAGCTGAGAGCTAGCTTGACACCTCTTAATATCTATGTGGCAAATGAGATCTGAGGTAACAAGGAGAGGGGCACTAGGGGTGAGCTTATCTCAAGAGTTTTTTTTTTGGCTAGCGCAAGCGTGTTAGAAAGGCCAACTCGGTTCCGAGGACGGAACCAATACCCATCAGTAATGAATGAATGAAGATTAACATCAGATCAAGAGGTTTACCATCACAATCTGGAAATGCACTTGTGTGTTTAATCATGTGGTCAAAATATAATGTTGAAACGAAAAATGACTTCAGATCACAATTTCGAACCATGTTAACACCAATGGTTCTGTATTCGATGTTTTGAAAATGTGACCATTGAACTACATTTGCTTTCCAGATGTTGTTATTACAGGTTCACCAAGTTTACTTTCGATGTTTTAACACTTTGAGACCATACCTTTAATGTAATGCTAATGGATGAAGTGCATTAAGCATGGGCATTAATGCCCTTCTAGCCTGCCAATATACCAAAATAGTTGTTCCTATAATGTGTCCAGGCTGTTCTTAAAAAATATCTAAACTAGTACTTGCTTTAATGTAGTTTGATAGTCTGTTCTATGCAGCAGCTGCTCTCTTAAAGAACTAATTAGTACACCTCTCATTCCTATACAATCTTCTACATAGGTTGTCCGATGATTCTCTACTACATTTTGATAACCCCAACAATTCCCAGAGATAGATTTCTCTAAATGCCCTATATATCTGAATAAGATCTCCTCTTAAATATGTATAAGCGACACTGTACAAGTTCAGATATTTTAGTCTTTCATAATAACTTAAATTATCACATCCATGGATGCTCTTGGTATATTTCCGCTCTACTCTTTCCAGTTTACTCATGCTTGTTTTCTTAAGAGATTTCCATATTGTTACTCCATACTCAAGTTTTGGTCTAATGTAATTAACAAACAATGACTTCATCATTTCTGATTTCCTAGACTTTATAAATCTTTTTATACAACCTTATGATTCTATAACTATCATTAACCAACTGGTTGATATGATTAGAAAACTCAAAGTTGGATCTGTCTATATATATATATATATATATATATATATATATATATATATATATATATATATATATATATATATATGTAGGTCACTAAATCAATCTACAGTTTCAATCACTGTGTTCTGTATTAAGTATTCACCTTTCAATTTATGTCTCCCAAATCTTATATACTTATTTTTTTATCAAGTATTTTGATTCTTTTTTTTAAGAATGAATATAACAATTTGTGTCAAAAAATAAACAAACATGCATTTGCTTAGTTTTTGACATATTTATCAGCATATTATTCTGCTACACCCAAATGGTCAATTTAGTCATGTTGTTTTGCAGACATCCCTAATCTGTAGTACATGTAATCAGTTTACCCAATTTCAAGTCATCTGCATTTTTGACAGGTCTTTCTATGCAACATACTCAGTGACCTTTATCAGTATATAGGCAATTATGCATAACCTACTAGCCTGTACACAATATAATGTTAAAATGTTTTCCCGTCTCCTCCTTCATTCACCTTCATAAAACTATTTTATTTCAAATATCTCTCATGCCCAGGATGTAACAAATGAACATTTGGGGGTTCTGTTCAAGCAGCTTTGTTATGTACAAACACATCAGGAACAAGCCAATAACTTTAACTTAGGAAAACTTATAAACAAACTGACTCTTTCGCATACATGTTCACTCTCTGGCTGCACTCTCAAAATGGCACTGAAGCTAGCATGTGCTTGCTATTTATATGCACGTGCTGTCCTTGGAAATGCTTCTTAAAGGTACAACACACATAGATATTCTACAAAATATCCCTTGCAAGATCTTTCTCGTAAGCAGGTGCAATTTAACTCTGTACCCAGTAATTACTCTCATCGTGAAAATATTGCAGAATGTAACACTTGGATATCATATTACAGCACTTTTAAATCATTCCATTACATTTAGTCAGTGTTGTGGCATAGCAAAATAAAGCTCTTACAGTCCAAGTGAAATGGGTTTGATTAGTGTCTCGACTGTTTGAGGAACTGAAGGGGGTGGATGGGAGAAGCATGTCTCCAGGAGCACATAATATGGCAAAAAGAAGAGAAAACCGCCACACGGTGCTTCTGTGGATGGGCAGGGAGGCTTGCTGACGTCAGCCCTTAGTAAAAGTGAGGGAGAGGTTACCTAGTGCACATCCCATCCAGGAGGGTTACTGGACACATGGAAAGGATAGGGTGAAAGTAAAAAAACCTACAGCTGCAACATGCCGCTGTGATGCCTCAGTCTCCTCACTGGCCCCAACCCATATTGCAGAAAAGGTAAGTCAACTCAGCAAATGTGGAGAGACATCAAGGTCAACTCATGGTCAGCTGTGCAGAGATAAAATAAAGCAAAAAAATTCATTGCATTCAGCTAGACAGTTCCAGTTCATCATCCCAGTACTAACTTCAAACATTTCACCTAGTCTAACCATCTGAAAAACTAAGAGGACTTGAGGATCGTGTACTTTTTTCTTACTTCAAATACTAAAAAAAATCAACATCAAAACAAGTATATATTTTCTATGCCATCTTTCCATTTTTACCCTTGAGCACTGAAACATTTTTTAGCACAATTTTCAAAACTAGTCGCCCTTCACTTCTTATTAGCATTCTTCAATTACCCTAGCAGAAAGCATCTTGTCTCTGTTCCTCTCTCAGGGTCACCAGATCTTAAACATCATTCTTACTAAGTTCTCAGAAGATTACCTTAACCCATCCCCAACCAGCTGCTTGAATTTAACATCATATCTAATTACCTTTATTTAATTACCTTTATTTTTAAATTAATATTTTTTTGTTTGTTCTCTCCACTGTAACTGTTGATGTGCCACATACAACTGTAAAAACATGTATCTTGTAATTTGTGTGTATACTGATCATGTCTAAATAACTAAATGTGTCTGTATTTTTTTTTTCTTTGTGGAGCTTTTCTCCCCGGGCCTCTGCTGAAAAAGGACCTTCTCAGCTCAGTCAGACACCCCCGGTTAACAAATGTTAAATAAATAAATAATCTAGACTCCCTGGTTAGCATAAAAGTAGTACATCACTTATTTAAGTCACTTAAAACATGAACAAAGTAAAAATTAATGCACCCCCCTCCCCCTCGTTAGCTTCACTTCAATTACTGTATGCTAATAGACAGCCCCATTTGTTTGCTCCAGAAATTAAGCTTTAAGTGTATTATCTTACTACAGATGGATCCCTACAAGAATCAGTCTTCTAGAACATACTTTATCAAATTTAAGATGTATTTCTAATTAAAATACTTCATAGTCAGAGATAAGAGACATCTGGTACTCTTTCCCTTGCTATGCTACAGAAAAACAGTTTTCTTACTCCCCCTGCTTGTACCATTTATCTTCTGAACTCCCAGAATCACCTATATCTGTACAGCATATACAGTCGGCCTCCATTTCATCACAAAATGAATATACTCTGCCAACTTCTTTAACTTAGCCATTATTTCCTCAGCACTGGTAAAGGGTGATGCTCAATCAATACAAAATTCTTTAAACACTTGTTTGTCTTTTCCCGGTTAGGGGTCACCACAGTGGAACTCCGGTCCGCTAATGATTGGCAGTCGATATTTATGGTGCTGAGTTGCCAGCCCGACACCCAACCTTCAGCGAAGGCACGCCCACTCACGCATGTCTTTCAGAGGCCACTCGACCGCGGGGAGGACATGCAGACTCCACACAGAAGGCACTCCAGCCGAGAATCGAACAGGAGAACCTCTTGTTGTGAGGCAACAATGCTACCGTGGTCTATATTTCATCTTATGTTTCTTACATGCCTTAAAACATCCATGAACTGTTACGTCTTTTGAATAACTGTTTCTGAATAATCATGGTCCATGTGTACTGCCTGACAAGTGCCTACAGAAATATTGAACCTTGGAATACAGGGAACCAGAATACCAAGACTAAAATGTAGAAGGCAGTAGATGAATAGGTACAGATATTGTAGAACCTGGCAGACAGGACAAACACACAAAGGGTAGCAGAGATGGGAATGATATATCAAAGGAAGAGGCGCCTAATGTAAAAAGTAAAGTGTAGAAAAGGGAAACACACCCCAAGAAAATGATAAAAGGGACTCAGACAAATGGCAGTAACCAAACAGTATTTCTATCCATACACAGGCATAAAGGTAGGACACACTGGAAACAAATAAGGGGAATAGGACATTACAAAAGAACTACATGTAGTACTTGCTTGTACAGGGGTACAGAAGGGAAGACTAACAATTCTAGGTGCATTGCTGCTACTGAGAAGACCACTCTTGGCAAACATCAAAGACTGAAGAAATACTAATTTAATCAATTTTAATCATACCCTGACTTAGGAATGGGAGTCCATTCCTATAAAGGTATTAGAAACACTAACCATTAGGAGAAATTAAAAAAAAAAAGATAAACCATATGCCCCTTTCAAAATGATTCTTTTTACACACTAAGCCTTTAACCCTTCCCCTCCAGTACACATTTGACTGTGGTTTTGTGAAACACTGGCTGATTTAGGGATAGTTGTATTTTCCTTTTGCTGGATAGGATAATTCACTCTGAGGCTAATAATCCTGTTGTGTTAGAATTCCATTGTTGATGTTAATATGAATTTAGCTGATTTCTGGATCCATTTTAGACTTTTCTAAATTACTGTCTGGAAAAAAGAATAGACCAGAAGTGTTTATGATCACATCTATTTTGTGTGACTTCCATTTTTTTTTAAACATGTGCATCTGATGAAGTAGCTTTGCTACGGAAGTGATTATGCTTTTACATTTTGTGCATTGTTGTGTCTTTCGGCTTTTCCCGGTTACGGATCGCCACAGTGGAACTCCGGTCCACTAATGATTGGTAGTTGATTTTTACATGCCAAGTTACCAGCCCTGATGCACAACCTTCAACGAAGGTACGCCCATTCACGCATGTCTCCACGCAGAAGACGCTCTAGCTGAGAATCAAACCGGATATATATATATATATATATATAGACATATACATACATACATACATATATATATATATATATATATATATATATAGATAGAAATATATATATATATATAAATATATATATATATATATATATATATATATATACATATACATACATACATTCATATATATATATATATATATATATATATATATATATATATATATATACACACACACACACATATACATACACACACACACACACACACACACACACACACACATATATATATATATATATATATACATACGAAAATCCTCCAAAGCTAGTTACGAAAACAAAATTGCCACTGATTCTAAAGACAACCACAAAGCATTCTATAGCTATGTCAAGAATCTAAATGGGAACACTCAGATCTGCTCTGAGTTACAGCACAGTGGCACTAAATTTACAGAACCAACTGATATTGCCATCATCCTAGCAGATAGGTTCAGTGCTAACTTTACCCCCCTCTCACCCCCTAGAGGGCCGATCTCTATACCAAAAGAATGCAAAGTTCCTATAATCACGGCTGCACAGGTAAAAAACACTCTCCAAAGCCAAGAACACAGCATCCATGGGACCTGACAATATCCCAGGCTGCGTTCTACACGAACTACAGAATAAACTGGCACCCTACCTAAGTAGCCTCACCTCAGGCTTTGTACCCACTGAATGGCGCACCACGATGGTTAGCCAACTCCACAAAGGGGGAGCCATGACGGACCCCGGGAGCTACCACCCCATTAGCCTGACGAGCCTGATCTGCAAGGCCATGGAATGTACCATCGTGGAACTCATAAACAAAGACATTGGTAATCTCCAATCTCTGGATCCTACCCAGTTTGGATTTGTAAAAGGCAGATCATGTCTCCTAAACCTGAGTGACTTCTTTTTTGAAGCAGTCACCAAAGCCATAGATGAGGGTAAAATGGTTCACACAGCTTATCTAGATCTCGCCAAGGCTTTCAACACCATCCCCCACTCTGGAATTATAGATAAGCTCACTAAATTAGGTATAAATCCCTATGTCACAAGATGAATTGCCAACTGGCTCACGGACAGAACCCACACTGTGAAAGTAGCGGATTCCAAATCCAACATCAGACCAGTGACAAGTGGAGTACCACAGGGTTCAGTCCCGGGTCCTCTCCTGTTTGGTATCTACTTCTCTGAAGTGCAGGCCAACACAGAAAGTCTTTGGCTAACAAAGTTTGCAGATGACTGCAAACTAGGAGCCATAATCGAAACTCCTAACAATGTGGACAAACTACAAAAGGGCCTCACTGAGACAGATACCTGGTGTCAAAGCCATGGCCTGAAGCTCAATGCCAAAAAGTGTATTGTCATCCCCTTTGGTAAAAACTCTGTACCCATGAACTACCACATAGCTGGTAGTCTACTTAATGCCGAAAATATGATAAGAGACCTTGGGAAACAGGTGGACAGTAGTCTCTCCTTTGATAATCACATCACCACAGTGGTCAGGAAATCCTTCTATGTGGCTCATCTCATCACAAAAGGATTCTCAACCAGAAAAAAGAGGTCATTGTTCCCCTCTACTCATCACTCATTAGACCCATTATAGAGTACAACGCCCATTTTGGTATGTACCTCACAAGACATCTACAACCACTGGAAAGACCACAGATATACCTCACAAAGAGGATTACTGGTCTCAAACAGATGCCCTATGCAGACCATCTCAAAAAACTACAGCTTTACTCCATCACATATCGCCTACTCAGGGGCGATGTCTGCCTAACATACAAAGCTATGTCAAACCCAGAGCTGTTGGACATGCTCCACTTAAAGAAATCCCAATCCCTCCGAGCTACACGCTCTAGGGACCTAAACCTTGTCACCACAATAAACAGAACATGCTGGAGGGATAGATTCCTGTCCCAGAGACTTCCCATACTCTGGAACAGACTACCTATCTATGTCAAACAGAGCTCCTCATTAGCACTCTTCAAGAAAAATCTTGATGATTGGATGGGAAATGGGAAATTCACCCCAGGGATCACTTCTGTGGCTCTGCTCGACAGGGGCACAAGAAAATAATTTTCTTGGGTGGCGAAAGCCAGGTACATTTTTTGGCTAGGCTTGTATGGGCCCTAGGGCCGATAGCCTAGTACCTACCTATGAACCTATGAACCTATGAACAGTGTCTTACTGTGAGGCGACAATGCTACCGCAGCACCACCACCGTGGGTTTTTTACATTTTGTACATTAAAGACGGATTTATTTTGGAAGCCTTTGGCTGTCCTTGGATCCTTTTGTGTATTTTCTGTCCATTTACAAAGTATGTTCAGGTAGAACTATTGCTTCAGATTGTAAAAATAACTACCAGGGAATGGAACTTAATGTTTGTGTTCTTGAAGAAAACTGTTGTTAATTCAAGGCACGTTTTACCACTTTTGATCCGCAGTGATAATGGGGTTATAAGGGTTAATTTGTTGGTAGATAATTCTGCCAAAGTGAAGTCTAACCAATACATGCAAGATTTATTTATTTGTCATTAATTACAGATTATATGCAAGCAAAACAGTCACTATGTAAAACTAATGTGATGTGTGCAGTGGAAAAACTGCAGATGGAATGTGAAAAGTTTTGATGGAGAAATTGAGTGCAAAAAAACAAAAATATGTTTAACATTAGGATCTAGGCATACAACGTCAGTTGGATATATTTCTATACGCCAAAAAGGTGCGTGACAATATGAGTGAGTTGTACCAGCTAAAAACTTTTCCAAAAATAAGCAGTCTGTGATCAAGAATCGGTAGTCAAGTCCAAGCAGAAAAAACGTAAAAAATCCCTTTAACGCAGAATTTATTGATTTAGAAAGTTTAGCGTTTTTGCTCGAGACACAGCTCCAGCTTCCTCAGAAGTACAAATAGTTTACAAACAAAACGTCATTTTTAAATTACTAAGCGCGGGCTTTTTTACTGAAGAAATTTAAAGAGACATTAGCCCTTCTTTTAATGTGTTGTGCTATATCACCACTAAGTAATCTATTTCAACTATACAAATTCAAATGGTGTAAAAAGAAGAAAATAAAATAAATGGATGAAACGAGCAACTCCGGACTACAGCATCTGCTGTATGCCATCCAAGGTTACTTGTAAGCATATTGTTCGTTTCGTTTCGTCAGTGTGAAACGCAATTCATAAACAATAAAATTAAAAACATGCATTGGTTCTTACCTAGCATAATAAAAAACCTGCCTAACAATATGAATCAGTAAAGTTTTAAAATTATGTTAAAAATCAATCAAACTAACAGTATTAAATAAAACAATACGCACTTTAATTTCTGTGCGTTGACGTTCCACCTTACGCCTACCAACATTTTCGTGGAAAGATCGTCTTTTAAAAGTTTTATTCAAGCGTTGTGCTTACAATATCCCACCATTAATGTTGAAATTTGAAGCTAACCAAAATGTGAAACAGGGTATCAGTGTTTATGCTCATATACAAAATGAATAAAGGGTTGCTAAGCTTAGTGAACCTTTACTAAAACTAGATGTGCCCTAACCTAAAAGAACAATGGTGTTGTGCCACTAGTTTTCTTTAGAATGAGTTCTTCCTACCTAGTTGGGTATTTCAGCATAGTCCTTTTTAGTTTCAAAATACAAGTGGTGCTACAAACCTCATTTGGACCAGGGAAAGTGAGTATGTGTAATACAGTTGTGTTTCTCCCGAAACAGAACCGTCCCTCTCACGTTGTATTTTTCACTGTTTGTAGCTTTTTAGTTTTAAAATGCAAGCAATGTTGCAGTGCTCGTTCAAGCCGGGGAAGGAAAATGAGTCCAATAGAAGTTGCCATTCCAATTCTCTGTTTTCAAGAAACAGAGAAATTGGACCCCCTCTTTCCAGCTTGTTAACTTGATCTATGGCCAAAAACTGAAAGTTGTGCCCAGGGTGTTTGTCAATATGCTTTGCTAGTGCATTAACTTTATTATGCTTCCTCATAGCATAAGAGTGTTCGTATACCCTGTCGCGCAATCTCCTGTCAGATTTACCCACATAGAAGGCTGAGCAACAAGTGCATGTGGCTAAATAAACTATGGACCTCGACTCACAATTTAATTTGTGTTTGATATTGTACTTCTTGTCACGTATTGTAAAAGAGCTTGATGCCCTTACTAAGTGACAGTAGTTACAGTTGCCACATTGAAAACAGCCCTTGGTCTTTAATGGCCAGTCAGATCCAGTAGATCTTTCCAAAATTGATTTTAGGTTACTACCCCTTCTATAAATAATCCTGGGCTTCATCCCAAGTTTTTCCAAAAGTTGTTCGTCATTAGTAATAAAGTACCAGTTTTTGTAAAGAATAAGCTCAATAGCTCTTGAATCCAAACTGAAACTGGTAATGAAACTGCTACCTATCATACCACAGGTGCCTTCCAAACTCGGAATGGCCGATGTGTCCTCCCCTTCGTTGTTTATACTCAATCCTGATGTGTCCACTGTAGTGGTACTTTGACCTTGTGATAGAAGAGGTAAGAAAAAGCCTAAATCCCTTTTCTTAGTTACCTCTTCAAAAATTTGATTAAATAGTGAGACTGGGTACCCTCTATTGGTGAACATTTTCTTAAGGAGTTCACATTCGTCCAAAAACAGCTTCTCGTTGCTACACATTCTAGAAGCACGTATTATTTGTCCTTTAATAATAGCTTTCTTTTGTTTAAAGGGGTGACTACTTTTGAAGTGTAGCAAAGAGTTGCAGTAGGTGGGCTTTCTATATATGTTAGAAAAAAATAGTCCTTTCCTACAATCCTTAGTCACTCTAACGTCTAAGTAGTCAATTTCAATTTCAGAGAATTTGGATGTGAATTTTAAAAATTCAGTGGTACTATTAATGGATGTTAGAAAATTTTCAGCCTGTATGTTATTGCCTTCAAACAATATAAAAATGTCATCTAAATACCTAGTGTAGAATTTGGCTAAACTCATCAATTCATTGTTGTTAAACAGAAAATGCTTTTCCCAATATGCCATAAACAGGTTTGCGACGCAAGCGCCACAAGGAGACCCCATCGCTACACCTTGATTTTGCTTGTACACTTTCCCATTAAAGATGAAAAAATTGGAAGTTAATATAATGTCCAATAGTTGGGAAATAGTGTCAATCTCTTGTTTGGGCACTTCCAGGTCTATTAACAGAAGGGAAATCCATTCTATTGCCTCAATATGTGGTATTGATGTATATAGGTCAATGACATCAATAGTGAGCAAGTTTAATGTGTCTTTAAATTCAATATTTTGTATTTTTTCAAGGAAGGACCATGAATCTTTACATATTTGAGTAAAGTGTTTTAAATATTTACTCAAAATGTGGTCCACCAATTGTGCACAAGGATATGTAGAAGAAATCCGGCTGTCAATAAGGGCTCGAAAAGGTGGATTGAGCAGGTCTTTGTGCATCTTGGGAATGCCAAAAACTACAGGTGTTTTTGGCATAATGATATCAATGTAATTGTACGTATCTGTATTTATGTTCCCATTAATGTGCAAATCCCTAAAATAACTTCTATTCCTACAATATGAAGTGTTCATTTCGTTCAAAGATGAGGAACAGTATGCAGTTCCTTCCAGGATGTTTTCCATTTTCTCAATGTATTTATAATTGTCAAGAATCACCAAACCACCACCCTTATCTGGTTTTAAAACCCTAACTGGGGCTTTGCTTAATGCATCCAAGGCAGTCAGTTGCTCCTGTGTAACATTGTATTCCAAATTCCCTTTTAACAAGGGTCTTGTGCATGACAAGTGTCTAAAATCTAATTCACAAATCTTTTCAAACAAGAATAACCCCGTGTGTAAGGGGGGGTTAAAAGAGCTAGTTAGTTTTAAGTTGTTACTACCCATACCCGAATTGTCATAAAGTAGTTTTAAATTCAGTTTTCTTACAAAACACTTTAAATCAATAAGTGTCCTTACTAGGTTACATCTCGATGATGGTACAAAAGAGTAACCAAAAGCTAAAAGTTCTATCAAACTTGGAACCACCTCAAAGGTAGAAAAATTATATATTGTAAAGTCACCTTTTGAGTTTTTCAAAACTTTTAGGACGCCCAGGTGGTTATAGGGTTGAGCTTCTAGATTTAAGACCGATTGTTCCAGTTCTTCTTCGGAAATGAATGAGTCTTCGCCTTCCCTAAAAAATGGTCACCAGGATAATTTTCTCTTTGGTTGCCATTGTTATTGTATTGGTTACTCCTTGTGTTGTGAATTTTAGGTCTAGTACTTTGCACCACTTGGTTAGAGACGCCGCTGTTACTCATATGTTCTTGGGTGTCCTCTTCTTGTTCCCCCAAAAAATTAGGTGTATTGTTGTCATCATCCACCAGGTTACTTTGAGGTGTAATAGAAGTAAACAGTAACTTGGGGTATGCTGAATTATTAAGGTAGCTCTGTCTGTCTCTAGCCAGTTTCTTGTTTTTATTTCCTTTATATTTCTCCAGTAGACCATCTATGCTTGAGAAAATTCTGGAATAGTCATATTTGTACCTATCAAAGTACAAGTTTTCTTTTAAATTAGCATCCAAGCTATTGACTTCCTCAATGAGCAATGTTATTTGGATGTTGTAATGTTTTATTAATAGCTCTAACAGCTGGCTCCCCTGATTTTCAAAGAACAATAGCAAGTCTTTGCAAAAGTCGGTGCTGTTAAACAAGTTGGTAGGACAAAAGGTGGAACGTAAACCTTTTGGAACTATTTTTTCTCTCAAGCACTGCTGGAAATAAGCAACTTCGAGCTGCAATTTTTTTAGTTTCAATAATTTCAAATCAAAAAAGTTTTTAGCTGGTACAACTCACTCATATTGTCACGCACCTTTTTGGCATTTGGACTTACCACTCTTGGGCTTCTGCCTTGTGTGTTTTTTTTTTTTACTAGTTTATTTCGTGTTGTCTTTGCATGGATATATTTCTATAATAACAAGATACCCAATTAAGGTGAGAAACAAAACATATAAGAAATTGAAGAGAGGTTGAACTACAACTTTGAAAAGTGAAATAAACAAGCTGGGCAAACAAATTAAGCATAGCATGAGACAAGATTAAGAAAAATGTGAAGAAAATATATATATAAAGATATTGAGCATAATAGGAAGCCTTTTTATAGATACACAAGATGTAGAAGGAGTAAAGACTTAACAAACTGATAGACTGCATAGATGCTAAAATTTGTTCTCAGACACAACAGATTATAGATATATTTACAAAATCTTATGCAATGCAGTTTTGGCTCCACAAAGGGGTGATAAGTTGTCCTAGTGATATCCAGGTAACAGCAGAAACTGGAATCAAATTAGATTATATTGAAAAAGAACTGCACAAACTGGATCCAAACAAAGCACAGGGATGAGACGGAATTAGTAATAATGACCTGAAAACACTTCAGCAAGAACTTACAGTACCATTATATTTATTATTTACTAGGTCGTATAAATATGGGAAGATTCCTCAAGATTGGAGACATGCACTTACTAAACCTGTCTTTAAAGGAAAGGGGAGTAGGACAAACCCAGAGCCATATAAACCCTTAAGTCTACTTTCATGCTGTGAAAAAATAAGGGATAATATTGGTTAAGTTATTGTCAGAATTGGATTGGTTGGGACTTGAAACCATATATCAGCACGCATATGTTAAAAATAGATATCTTGCCACTTGTAACATGATGTTCTATAACAATATAATAACAGCTATGAATGAAAAATTGTGCTGTGATGTAATTTATATAGATTTAACTTCAGCATTTGACAGGGTCATATACAAAACGCCAGTCATTAAATTAGAACAACTAGGTATCGATGATACCTACGTTGATAAGGCGGATAGCTGTATGGCTTAGACATAGGACATGGCAAGTATCATACAGCAATTGAACAGGTGAAATTCTTGGTTACAGTCAGGGTGTCCCACAGGGCTCTGTCCTAGCCCTTACTTTAGACCTAAACTTTTCATCTGAGGTGTTCTATAGTCTATATGAAAATGACCTGAATTTGGGTAAACTGATTATATGTGTTACAGATAAGGCATGTGTGTAAAAGAACTTGACTAAATTGACCATTTGGGCACAGGGAGAATAATATGTTGATAAATACATTAAAAACTAAGCATATGAGATTTGGGAGACATAAACTGAAAGGTGAATATTTAATACAGCACACAGTGATTCAAACTGTAGCTTCATTTAAGGACCTGGTTATATGGGTAGATCCAGCGTTGAGTTTTTCTAATCATATCAATTAATTGGTTAATGGCAGTTATAAGACTATATGTTGTATAAAAATATTTATAAAGTCTAGGAAATCAGAAATGATGAAGTCATTGTTTGTTAGTTACATTAAACCAATATTTGAGTATAGAATAAAATTATGGAAACCTCATAAGAAAACAAGCATAAGCAAACTAGAAAGAGTTGTGCATAAATATTGCCAAGGGCATCCATGGATGTGAAAATTTAAGTTATTACAAAAGACTAAAATATTTGAACTTGTACAGTGCCTCATAGATATGTAAGAGGAGATCTTATTCAGGTATATAGGGCATTAAGAGACAAGTATATCTGGGAATGTTTGGATTTATCAAAACGTAGTACAGAATCATCAGACAACCTATGTAGAAGATTCCATAGGAATGAGAAGTGTACTAACTGGTTCTCTGAGAGAGTGGCTTATGCATGGAACAGACTACCAAATTACATTAAAGCAAGTACTAATTTATATATTTTTAAGAACAGCTTGGACACTTATTATGGGAACACATATTTTGGTATATTGGCAGGCTAGAAGGGCATTAATGCCCATGCTTCATTGAAATATTTGTATGCATGTAGCAAGTAATCTCTGGATGTGATAAGGGTGGTGAGTAATTCCACAGACATCATCTGATCTGGTAAGCAGTGCTGGCATTGTTACAGAAATCCAAAGATGTTCTGACTTTCTCCACCAATGGGAAGAAAAGGTTAGGAAGAATGAAACAAAGTTCTACAGTTAAGTATAAATTACTGATAATTGCTTATAAACAGGCAGGCATTCTTGCACAGCCATAAGCAGTTACTGGTATTCATGGTCCTGTTTTATGTTTTTCAGTACTTTGTGAGATTCAGGAAGATAACCTAATACAGTTGAGGAAGCAAGCATGGCTGGCCAGGAATTAGGGTATATGTATGGAATTGGTATTATACCTACATTATCTCTTTGTCACTTGCTTCACTGTCTATGTTTGCAGTTCTGCTTATGGGCTTCACCATTGGTTATAGCTGTGCTTTGCTTTATATGAATACCATATACTTTATGCCTGCATGTTTAACTGTTCTACTTTCCCTCCTATCATTAGAAATTCCCAGCAGCATGACTGTAATGTAGACTGGGCTGACAGTGTTTCCACTACCACCTTGGGTGTCATCATACACTTTGCACCTGTTTGGTTGACAGTGTTCATTACCCTTTGAGCCTGCCATGCTTTGTTCTTACCCTGGCCACTCATTTGTGTGCCATGCATATTTCTTTTGAAACTCTTGAGTAGGGTATACATGGCATGGTCAGCCTGGTGCCATGCAGGTAAATATTTGGCAGGCTGAGTCTGCCACCTGATTATAGCTCTTAACCAATCAAAGACAAATGTCAACAGAATCAGGGACAAATCTAGAGAAAATCAGGGACAATCATGGACACTTTTATAATATTAGTACTATTATCATGAGACAATGACAGAATAAGAGAAGATGAATTAATTTACATCTTTTGAAGTTAAAGAAGTCTACAACCCTTAATTATTGTCACTATTTACTAAGTGTAATTCACCACCTTCCCTCCAAAATTCATCCATTTTAGGAGGGATTAAGAGGGACAGAGCTAAAATGTGAGTTAAAATCAGGAACGTCCCTGAAAATCAGGGACAGTTGAGAGGTATGCACCTGATGCTAAGTTTCTTCAGGCTGGGCACTACATTTCAGGGAATTGTTTCAGTACAGCTGAGCCACTGTCCAACACAGAGGGGCCCAACTGGGTAGCATGTAATATTTCCCCTTATAGTACATATATGTCTTCATCTCAAGCATGTAGATTATTTTGGTTTGCCCTTACATGCATAATTGCATTTTAGTTCTTTGGTGTCTCTATTGCCAATCTGTGTAATATACACAACTGATAATTGCTTCTTTTTTTCTCCTTAAATTCTCTTCTCCTTCTTCCTGTTTTTTTCTGTTGATCATTTGCTGTTTTGTTTTTCTCCATTTACATTCATATTTTATCAGCGCACCGTGCCATGCATCTGCCTCACCATTACCTTTTGAGTCTCCTGTGATCTCCAAGCCTGCCTACCTGTCTGCATTGTGATGAATCTCAGTAAGTCACAAGGAATGACATGAAGTCCTCACTGGTGCCTTGTCTCTGTTTGGATGGAGGCTCTCCATTGGTGATCATTGCCTGGGCATCCTGCTGGGTCACCCAAAAGGAAATGGAAGGCCTTGTGACAGCTGTGGTGGACCAGAAGCTGAACACCTGCATAGGTAGCCATGCATGCAGCTTCATACAACTGACAAAATTACACCGCTTCCTGGGCATAACTAGCAGGCCAAAAGTAGGTGGGCCCAGCCATGATGATGGTGGTCATTGAATGAATGACTTTAGAATGGGCACAGCATTGTGCAGTATGGCAATCAGCTGTCATCTCCTGTGTTGCTTGAACTTGGGTCCCATTTTCCTCTCCAGTTTAAAGTTCAATCCTCCCCTTCACCAGTTGTCCTTCCTCTGTCTTTCTGTTTGTCTCTCTCTTGAAGTTCCCCCAAGCTGTATCAGCACCTCCCCTATCAGACTTAGTCTGTCCTTTGTATAGGCGTTGCCTGCCTTTGCTGCTATCTGTATACTGCCTACACTTTTCCCATGACACTTTTCCACTTTATCTTTCTTGAAAATATAATTACCTTCATACCACTCATCCTCTTTGTTTGCCCTTCTGTGAGTTTCTGCTGCTTGCTGTTCTACTTTCTGCTTGTCCTGTACACCCACTTCCATCCTATTTATAATATAAATGTGGTAAAAATTATGTTGTGTAGCCCTTACCTTGTCTCATAGCTATGCTCATAGCCGTGCATGATTCATGTGTGAATACACATTGTCACAAGCATGCTACATGCACTCTGCTTAGTCTCTGTGGTCACATGACCTAGCATGTCACTGCCCTTTTCATTGCATGATTTTTTTTTCAGACTTGGTTCTGCTTACATAGTTAATCATTTTCAGGACACAGTATGCTTCTTCATCTGCAGTATTTTATGTATATGTGCCTGCATATAAGCCATTTTTCCAAATCCTGATCCAAGTATAATAGCCTAGAAATCAAAACACCTTAATAGTTCCAAAAAACTATTACAGCACAGTGACACAAACACCCTCCCTGTTCAAAAAGCAGGATGAATTGAATTTGGGGGCTAGATGAGTTCTTTAAGCATGATGAGGTACGCCTCACTGCTGTTCCTGATCTGTGGTATTTATTTTAAATGTATTACTGATTGATTCAGTGTCCCCCTAATGTTCTTAGCATAGCACTGTAGAACTACTGGAAGAAAAAAGAAGGTGTTATAGGAAATTCATTATTATGGCTTTGTTTATTGCTAAAACAAACATAAAATACTTTAAATATAACACTGACGCATGTTGAGAGAAGTTAAAAAACAGTAGCATAAAGCAGTAGAGTTGTTACTCTGTGGTTTATTATATATGTCACTCACGTTCTTCAGCAGTGTTACATTTCTACACATTAGCTCCAAACCTTATCATCTTTCTTCCTTTCTTTATAAAATATTTACAGCAGATGTGTGCATAAAATCTAAAACATTGATAATGGTTAAGGCTTATAGGTATGCATAATATTCTTTGCATACAGAAAACATAATAAGCTGAATTCCAAGAACTGTTCTTTCAATTTTAAAGAAATAATTGCTCTAATAGTATTTACAAACTCTTTCACACTCACATCAGATGACATCTCTCTTTCTCTCTCTCTCTCTCTTTCACTGTAACACAGAATAATAGATAGCATTCAGTCTTAGCCAACATATTCCAGTAACAAGCAGCAGTCACAAGTAATACATTCTGGAATGTTTAGAACTCTTTCCCCTGCCCTGCAGATGTCATTTCTTGTTACCATCCAGCCATTGTGTGACTGATGGTGCAGTCACCTGAGAGCTGTGGATATGAGTACCGATGTGCTAGGCTTTCAGATGCTTTCTTCATAAATATATGCACAATACAATACAAATAGAACATGTAGTTCTGCATGTTGCTAGAGCACCTAAAAGACCTGAAGAAAAAAGCAACTGAATTATTTAGGACAATTACCTATAAAAGACTGCTGCATATCAACTGATAGCAAACTCCTATCAAAACTGGCATAAACAATAATTGTTGAAGTATGCACAATGTGTGAAGGCTCATGTTAAAATGATGTATTTCAACTGCTGTTATATGTTGTGCTATACTTTTCCACAGCTTTATGACAAAAGACAAAAAGAAGTAAATGGGTAAATAAGGCAAATAATAACATTATGACTCAATCTGTGGATACTTCTATCGCTTGTATTTGGGATTTACCTTTTGCATCATATACATCATCTCAGATCTGAAAAACCTATAATAACTTGCCAAGACTGATATTCCATGCAAATAAGACATTTGGCAGTCATTCTGTCATGCTACCGTTAAAGTAAGCACTAACATATCGCTGTCAAGCCAGCTCTCTTATCTAGTTGCATATCAAGACAAATAATTCTCCTACAAGTTCTACAGCTGAATACAGATGAACAATTCACCAAGCTCTGAGTCATCAATTGTCTTACACCAAAAATTAGCAAACTGGAGTTAATCTATAAAGTTGGGGTAAACAACCAGACCCTTCATTACATGGGGAACTTCATCCTCACATTTCTTCAACATTATATCACATATTCAGAAGGCATAATACTTTATGGTTAGTTATAAAATATTATGGGGGAACACTATCAAAAGACTATGTCATCTGTCTTTCCAATGCCAGAATTTCTTATACTGCAATTTGTGTCTCCCGAATTCAGCCAAAAATAATTGTATTAGTTCATGCTGAACTATTGAATGGCTAATAAGGCCTGTGTGAATTTGAGAAGATATTAAAAAGACAGAAAAAGAGCACTTTCTGTTAAAGGAGTAAAAAGTACGTTTAGAATTATTAGAGAGCAGATATAATTTTAACTGCATTTGCTCATTCATATTTTGACAACAGCATTAATGTAAATGACAGCATAAACCCAGCAAAGCACAAATCTCACCACCTTTCACCAGTAATGTCCTATAACTAGTCTAAGAACTTAAGAATTACATTTTAGTATGTTACTTCATTCATTTTATGTTATTGTCTTTCTTGCAGAATTAATTTACTTTGTCTGATATATATTGCAGTTTCCTCTTTCTCATTATGTTACATACATGAATAATGAATAGAGTTGAATAAAACATGTAATTTTTAATTCAATGGTGTCAGAATTTTATATGATTTAACGCGGTAGTCATTTTACTCTCATAGCAACATTCATTAAGCATTTAAATTTGTGTAAGATCTTAGAAAAATCTGAGATATCATATGCAGAGCATTAATCCAAACTTTCCAAGAATTCAGAATTACACTTCATTGCATATGATAAGTTAATATAAATGTGGTTTTGCATGAGAAATCATTAATGCGGTGGTAATCTGCTGTGGATGAAAATTTTTACTATAACGTCTGCCACAGGTGCTATATTTATGAACATTACTCTCTACATATGCTAGTACTTCCAGCTACAACCGCAGCTGAAGTGACAAACCTAACTCCAAATCATTCTGTAAATCCAGAACTAAATTTAAATATTTTTTCAACCTTACAGAATAATTCAGACATAGATGTAGAAGAGTCTGCGATATTTGACTTTGTACATTGCATTAGAATGACCACATTTTGGTAATTCAGACATACAAAAGTTCTTTATTTAGTTCTGTCACAGAATGCTTCTTGAAAAGTTTGACATCAAATTTAAACATTAGAAGCACAATATAGCTAGTACTGAACATTTCAAGTCAGCTCTTCTTATCAACGTCACAAAAATGCACAGTACAACTGCACAGTTGTATAAGTTGAACTTGCCATAAAAGTAGATGTTTGAATGATCTCTGCTTCAGTAGTCTTAGCTGTATGGGTTATATCCTGCCATGAATATAACAGGTTGCCTGCTTCCAAAGCTTCAGAGCACCTTCCATACCCCCAAACTGTCAAGTAGCTTGAGCTGAGACGACTAAAAATCAAGTTGGGATGCAAAGCCTTTCAGAGCTTTCCTGCCAGCAGAAAGACAGAGGCTGAACCCTGAAAGGACTAAGCTAGGAACAACAAAACATAAATGTCCACACCCTGGCATAAAAAAACACACTAAAAAACAAGATGGATGGGGGGAGGGAACAGCTACTTCAGCAGTGATTATTAAACATATACTGTTATGGTAAGTTCAGCTTACACAACTGTACTGTGTTCTTCATATAGATCACTGCTGCAGTAACCTTAGCTATATCCATAGATTACCATAGCTAACTACATTTGGGAGGTGGAAAGAGGAACCCCTGGAGAATGGTCCTAGCAAACCTTGATCTTGACCTAAAAAAGAAATTGAGCTTAAAGAGTTTTGTAAAGGTATATACACAGGACAAGTAGCAGATTCTACAACGTGTCTAGAATCCAACCTTTCCAAAAAGCCATAGATGAAGTCAAGGCCCTGGTAGAGAGGGTCTTGACTCTGTCACAAAATATTTTTTTTCTGGTAACTATAACAAAAGGTAGTAGCATTAAATAACCATTTGGAAATAATCTGTTTTGACACAAGTTGTCCGTTCTTACCTTCACAAGAAATAAACAATTCATCAGAAGATCTTAGAGATACACTTCTGTCAGAATAGTACTTGAGCTGTCTGCGTACTTCCAAGATAAGGAGTATCCTTTCTCCCTCATTTTTAGATTCAGTAAAGAAAACAGGGAGATGGACAGTTTTACATAAAGTAAACATGGCTACCACTTTAAGAATAAAAAAAGGTGTAGTTCTCAAAGAAACCCCGTCCCTATGGAAAATGAGGTAGGTCTGACTCACAATAAGAGCTTGCAACTCAAATACTTTTCTTGCAAAGGTCAGATAAATCAGTAAAACTGTTTTACATGTTAATAACCTCAAGCCAACCAGATTAGCTGGTTCAAATAGAGCAAGTGTTAGCTACTCTAACACAAACTTAAGATCCCAAGGAGGGACCATCAGTTTACTTGGTGGCCTCCTATGCAAAACCCCTTTCAAGAAAATAATTGATTGATATGAGACTGTATTGAAAGAGGAGGATCTATGGGCAGACATGCCTACATGGCTGATAAATGAACCATGATAGAGGAATAAGAAAGCCCATATCATAGTAACTCACAAAAAAATTGTAAACCCAAAGAACAACTAGCCCTAAATGGGTCCTGGTTATCTGGTTGGCACCAAGTAGAAAACCTTTTCCATTTGCTAATATATGATTTTCTAGTAGCAGACTTTCTTGCCTCCATTAGTACCTGCTGCACATCCTCGTTGAACCGTGTTCCCTGCATGCTCTTAGGGGAAATCTGAGCTAGATGAAGAGAAGTCTGCAAGTGGAAATACTGAGTGTAGCCATTTGTATTGTCATCCAGGCAGTCATTTGAAAATGATTGATGCCAGAGTCTGTCAAACATCCCTGTGCTTGAGTGAGTAGGTCTGTGAAAAGGATAGTGGTAATTCCCCCTGGCCATTTCCAAAAGGAAGGAAAACCAAAAATGCCTAGGCCAGAAGGGTGTCACTACAATGACCATGAAGGATTCACTCTGAATCTTCACAGGTACCCTAAATATTAGTGGAAAGGGTGGAAAAGCATACAGGAACAATCTGTCTTCCAGGCCTTCTTGCTTAGAGTCCTGGTACAGAATCTTGCCAGCTGATTGTTCAAGAAGGAGATAAAAAGGACTTCTTGAGGAACCTCCCCACAGATGGAGCAAATGTTGAAAGACCCCTTGATCTAGTTTCTTTTAGTAAGGGTCTGCCTTGGTCCTGCTCAGGTGGTCTCCCACAAATTTGCTCTGACTGAAAGTAGGATGTCTATAGAATGAGATTGTGCTGTGAAACTATATCCCAAGTTAACATGACAAGTCTGCAAGGAGGATATGACCTGGTTTCACCTTGCTTGTTGATGAATCATATGATTGTGGTATTGCCTGAAACCACTTGAAGCGGTCCCGAGAGCTAAAAATGGTTCAGAGAGTTGAGTGCTTTGATCAGGGCAGTGAAGTCCCAACACTGGGCCAGTAATCAATAATCCTCACCACTGACACTGGAGAGGGACACTCACTTGGAGTACAAATGGCTACATTCAGTATTTCCAGTTGCAGATTTCCCAAAAGAGCACACAGGGAACACAGTCAGCCCAGGGTCTGGATTCCTCTGTCTGCCTCCCTCCAGGTCCCAAAACTCCCCACTGACACAGCTTCAGATTTAAGTCCTCAGCTGAGTGTCCAAGCTAAGTCCTCCACCACTCTCTCTGTGAAACCAGTGCTTCATGTCCCTGCTTCAAGTAGCTCACACACACACACACACACACACACACACACACACACACACACACACACACACACACACACCTTGAGATTTGATTTGGACACACACACACATGTGCGCTCGTACACACACACACACACACACACACACACACACACACACACACACACACACACACACACACACACACACACACACACACACACACACACACACACACACACACATGTACACACATACACACACACACACACACACACAAACGCATGCTCACACACACACACACACACACACACACACACACACACACACACACACACACACACACACCTGGGAAAGGCTGGCACAGGTTTACTAGCTATGCCCCTTTCTGCCCAAACTATTTCTCTATTTGGGAACATTGTGAGAGGTCAAGCCTTCAGGGTCTCGAGGTTGTCATGTACTACTTCTGACTTTGAAGGAAGTTTGTCAGATTTGAAGAAAGAGTTTGCCATCAGGAGTTACACCGAAGTTGAAGTTGATCAAGCTTGTGTCAGAATAATCAACGAGCGTGATAGTAGAGCATGTCCATATTTTTCTACTCTGTATAGGCAATCAATCAGATCACCTCATAGGTATTGTTGTCCTTCCATTGTTTTGAAATTTTCCCATGGTGTAAATATGGTGAAAGATATAGTTACCAGGAACTGGCATACCTTACAGACTGACAGCAGATGTTCCGATATATTAGCAGATGGCCCTAGATTTGTATATAAGAACCACAGTAATTTAAGGCAACAGTTATGTTTTCCAAGGCATGTTATGTCTGGATCCCAAGTTTTGATGGGTACATCTAAATGTCATAAATGCAATTTTTGTCAGTTTATAGATGAGTCTAGGTTCTTTAGGCACCCTGTCACGGGCTACTTGCGGAAGTTGAGGGCATCTGCTGATTGCTCCACCAGGAATGTGGTTTATTTAGCACATTGTCAGTGCTGTTATAAATTCTACGTTGGTAAGATGAACAGGAGCTTAAAAGAAAGAATTAGGGACCATGTGTATTGCATGAAGAAGCAATATGATTTTAGGGCCTTAGCAAAACATGTTTTGTCTACTGGCCCTGAACACAACTTTGTCTTCCAGGTATTATGTGTGATCAGCCCAGGTCTGCGAGGTGGTGATATAGTGACTCGTACTGAGGTGGTCGAGTTGGAGTGGATCTTGAGGTTGGGGGCATACCTAGCTATGGGGTTAAATGATCATATCCCCATTAAGCCTGTATTAAGGAATAAATGACTGTAGGGCATTTATTGTTTGTTTATATATTTATGAATATTTTTCATGTTTTATTTATTTGTGTTAATGTTTTTATTATTATTTTTATCAGATTTTATGCCAGTAAATAGTATCTACTTCATATGCCTTTAAGCTGAGAATGTGGCTGCATGAATGTTTGTTTTATTGGCTGTTAAGCTGTTTGAGATAATGTCATTTGTATATAAGTTATTCTGTCCCCATTCATGTTTGTCTGAAGAAGCGGTATGGTATTACCGTGAAAGCACTAACTTTCTTTCTCTACAATAAAGTTTTTTGGTACGATTACTTGCTGGTTCATCAAGTTTTTGGTTTAGCTGCATATCAAGCTGTCTTCTGCCTGCTTTGGGGAATGTTGAATATTATGCCGATTATTTGATTCAACATTATTCAACATACCATTTCCCCTGCACCTGTCAAAACATGAACTATGGCTCTGTTTGTCAGCACTATGAACATACTGCACAGCACTAAACTTTACATTTTTGCAAGTGGGAAAGCCCCCCTTCACCCTCTATACCCCCTGAAAATTATATATTCCAACTATGAGATCGCACTGCAGTGGGAAAAAGGGTAAAGTTTCCGTTAAACACTATACTGCAATCCCTACTAATTACATTGACCACATATGTGAGAATGCACAGTGCATTTGCTGAGCGGAAACTCGCACACTTGAAGGTTCGACAACACAGGATTCAGTCAACCAGAATTCAACATCCCGTGGTCTCTGAACCTTCACTCGTAATTTTCATGGTAAACCAGCTGAAAACATTTCCTCTTTAGTCAGGGTGACATACACCAGTCCTTTGGCTTCACACACTTTGGCCAACTGGTTCTTTATCAGCTTGCCATAATCCACTGCTGACATTTTTGCCTCCTCTCCCTGACTAAACTAAACTACCAAAAGTAAATGAATAAAACTGTTGCGATATGAAACTCTAAATGTCTACCTTGTGGCTGCTGAGAGAATGCACACCTTTCGTGGCAACTGCTTACAGGCTATAGAAGTTCCATATCCACACCACTGCTCACCAATATGTGACATCCCCACGCTGGGCCAGTAATTAAGGAGCCTGAATCCTTAACCCTGACACTGGAGAGGGACGTTCACTTGGAATACAAATGGCTACATTCAGTATTTTTAGATGAAGGGCTCTCTGTGTCAAGCACAATTTCCCTTAAGACGACACGTGGAACACAGTCAGCCCAGGGTCTGGATTTCTCTAGCTGTCTCTCTCCAGGTCCCCAGTAAGACTCCCCAATGGCACAGCTTCAGAGTTATGTCCTCATCCTAGTGCACAAGCCAAGTCCTCCACCAGTCTCTCTGTGAAACCAGTACCTCATGTCCCTGCTCCAAGTAGTTGGCACACACACACACCTTGAGATTTGATTTACACACACACACACACACACACACACACACACACACACACACACACACACACACACACATGTGGGAAAGGCTGACACAGGTTTACTTGCTATGCCTCCTTCTGCCCAGACTATAAGGCAGTTATCACTGCCACCAGGCACTAGAAAGCTAACTACCTAAGGCTCTTGCAAAGGTACCCAATTATACTGAGTGAAATCAATATAAATACAAATGGTAGTTTGACCAGCAGCAAGGCTTTCAGGAATGGCCAGAGTTATTACCAAGTAAATATATGCAAATACTCTCAAAGCTTAAATATTTTCTAAAAAAGGACTGGCCACAATGAAACGTTTAAATATATTTAATAATAAATAATAAAAGAACAAGATACTACTGAATATCTATTTATGCTAAACACCAGAGTTTCATTCACTGGGAATATTAAAAATGACACTGATGGAAAGTGTCACACAGTTATAGAAAAACAGTACTTCTAATCTCATTGTATTTTCTTGGCTAATCTAAAAAAATTACTCTTCCCGAGTTAAGTTACTTACTACTGCAAGGCAAGATGTTCTGGGTGAGTGGTCCCTGTTGTCAGATCCAAGGCAGAATACAGAATGCTGAGAGCAAGCTCCTACTAATATCTAAATATTATTTTTGGCTTACAGAATGACATCACACACATCTGGTCATCTGACTCTGTTTCCCATGCTATCACCAACACTAGAAGTTGACAGAATGTTAGCACGTATGTGTTACCACAGAGAGAGAGAGAGAGCTTTGCTCAGATCTCATTGAAGTCATAAAACCATAAAATACTTCTACTCTTCCTACAGGAGCTACAACCTATTATTCTGTAGCACAGGCACTGCATCTCTGGCTCCATTCAAAACCGTGTGATAACATCTTCATGGCTTAACCCATAAAGTAATTTAATTTCAAGAATATTTTGCAAAGTCAGGTGGATTAAGATTAACTTCTTAACTTACAGTATATGCTGTTACAATGTATACATTTAATTCAGTTACAATAATACATGCATATTTCTTTTCCTTCCAGCAGGGCGCACTGTTGATGCATTTTAACACAAGCAAACCTCACAAATACCTTTCCAGCACAAGCATATATACAAATCAGTTTGATATACAAATGCAATATAATTCTTTACAAAATTCCAGCTAGCTGTGCTGGCATATGTTATAAATCTACTGCCCTATTTCTCCTGGCATGGTGGGCAGTACCTCCTATTGTCACAAGCGCAAGCATTTCCTAGATATTTATGTGCTTGCATCTATCTTGGTGTCCTACACCCCTGTAATTTTATCCCTCCTAAAACTGCTCTTTAAGCAAAGTCTGAAGTGTTTGTGGTTACTGACTGCTTTGGAGAAGGGAGGAAGAAGGGGAAACCAAAATATTTCTTTTCTGACAACCTCCCGCACTGGGATTTGAAATAGATAAAAAGAAAGTGCAGATAAAACATTCCTCATACTTTCAAAATTTTACAGAACAAACGTTAACATATGAACCTGACATTTCAAAATTCTGAAAACCAAAGCTGCAGATTTATTCATCTTTTTACCATACTTTTAAATAACGTTCCCATCCTTATCAGAAGGAGTAGGATTGGAATTAAGTAAGTGCTTAGCAGCAGTGGACTTAGCTAAGGCTATAGCTAATCAGTCAGGTTTGAGAATAATGTATAAAAATTTAAAAGACTGAGGCATTTTATATATCATATCTGCCTTTTTAGGAGCAGACTGTCTGAATATCAGGAAAATGTCAGGCAGAAACACACACACATCATCTAAAGCTGACAGAACAGGAGAAAAGGGTGTAGGTTCTGGAAAATCCTTCTGTAACAACTCATTGTATTTTCTGAAGGACTGAGAGACCTCAGTGTTCTCCTACTGAAAACACTAGCATATTCTAGCAATAGTCTCAGAGAAAAAGAAACCCGCACAGGAAGAATCAGAAACTGAATCCTCTTCTGAGTTTGGATCAGAAATATGAGGAAGAAACCCAGAATCTGTCCCTGCATCTTCCTGCTCAGATTCAGATTATTGAATCTGTTCAAGAAATGAGTAATTCCTCTTTCTTTTACTAGAAACATCTTTACAAGAAGAATCAGTAGCCTGAATTAAACCCTGAGCCAGACCCAGTAAACTACTCCTGTCTAAAGAAATATGAGGTGGAGTAGATAATACTTTGTTTTTTGTTTCTTTTTGAAAGGAAAATGGGGCCAACCAAGTTACCAATGACAGCAGCTGTTTCCCCCAGGGCTGTGCACAACATTCTGGCACAACACATTCTGGCACAACAGGGAAACTTTCTCTGCTAACAATTCCAGGACCGACAAGAGTGGCTCACCCTTACCCACTAAGGTGACTTAAACAGCCACAGAGGATGTGGTTAACCCCAGCCCATAGTGTCTGTAGGTGCTACACCAGAGGGTTCCAAGGTAAAAGATGAGTGGTCTGAGGTCCAACAAATGGCCACAGCACAGTTTCCCACCTGTGGCTGAGGCAATTTTCTAGCCTGCTGTGGTGGCAAAAGCTGTTTTATTTTGTGGCTGGAAGAAGGATTGACTGTGGAAATGGTAGTCTGTTCCATGGTCAGGTGAAAATGATGCCTCTTTCCTGGGGTAAGACAAGCAGCAAATACCAGTGAAACTACCAATCTACAAAATTTACTTTTTTTTATTAAGGAAAAATCTCAGTAAAAAGTACTTTTAAACACTACACCAGTCCCACCATGAAAAAAATAACCATCATTTCTCCACAGAAAATTTGTTTTCATTTAGTTAACACTACTTTTAAACTGACAGAAAAAAATGACTGTTCCATTTAAAAGTATAGGATCATAGGATCTTAGGAAGTTACTAGGTTATTGGCCCTGAGGCCCTTACAAGCCTAGCCAAGAATTTAGCACATGTTCCAACAAGTCAGCACTCAATGACCCTGTCTAGCAGGGACACAGGTGGAATCCCTGTGGTGTATTTTCTGTTCCCCATCCAGTTATCCAGGTTGCACTTAAAAAGGGTTAATAAAGTACTCTGCTTGACATGGAGAGGGAATCTATTCCACAGTAGGAGGAGTCTCTGGGACATAAATCTGTGCCACCAACAAGTCCTATTGATGTTACAGCCTTGAGGCAGTCCATTAAAACACAATGCTCCTAAGTTTAAAATAACTTTCCTGAAGAATGACATAACAAAACATCAATAAATTTAAGAAAATATAAATTTTTTCCCCCAGAAGGAACTCATCTGCCCAACAAAGGAAAGCATAAGCTGACTGTTGATCCTCAGAAGCTTCAGCGGCATGTACTCTTCAATGGCAGTAAAGCTCTGGGGGTCTTCACACCCAAACTTGGTTTTAGTCAGCTGCTCTGGGGGTCTTCACACCCAAACTTGGTTTTAGTCAGCTCATCTTGGGCTGCTTGATAGTTTGGGTATGTGGAAGGCACCCTGAAGCTTTGGAAGTTAGCGAGCCTTTATATCCTTGCAGGATATAACCCATATAGCTAAGGCTACTGCAGTAGTGATGAATATGATGAAAATTCCCAACAAACCAGGCACAGAGAAGGAAAAACAATAACCACCAACTTGGGGATAAAAACTGTAAATTTAATGAACTCATGCTAAACAAAACAAATGCAATACAAACTAAATGCTTAACTATATCACCGCGTTTTTCATTTGCCCTTGGAACTTCCTCACACATGCTACAAACCAGGCAGTGAGGAGGAAAAATGATAAGCACCAACTTGGGGATAAAAACTGTAAATTTAATGAACTCACGCTGAACAAAAAAAATGTAATACAAACTAAATGCTTAACTATATTGCCGCGTTTTTCATTTGGCCTTGGAACTTCCTTAGACATGCTATAAACCAATCCAAACACAGTGCTATTTATATTAAAACCAATGTCAATTATCCAATCAAATTACTCCACCTAAATTACAACCCTATTAAAACTACACATAAAATGCGTATGAATACACATATAGACTATATAAAGGCATGAAAGTATGAAATTGTTAAGAAGTAAAAATAGAAATCACAGTACATATTTCTTATAATCCATCAGTAAGGCTAGACTTTCCACTGTGTAATCCCTTAAACCTCTTGTGTTAGAGGCAACAGAGGATATATGCAAATTACCCTTTAAGGACATCAGGTGTTTCAGCTAAATGCCAATTCTGAATGTCCATGATTTTTTTCTTTTAAGTCTATTTATGGAAAGATTCAGGCCAATAAAGCCAAACCCCAGTAGCTGTGGACATGCATGTTTCCGCCTTCTTATGGCATCAGCAGCACAAAAGAAGACCCTGGTTCCCTGTGGACCTAACTATCTGGACAGATGTGTGGCAATGATGAGCCATAAGAATTGCTGTGGACTATAAGACTGCAGGAAAGGTTAGTGGTGATATTGGCTCTCTCCTGTAGCCCCTCAGACTGTCATTCAGGATGCCCAGTGATTAGAGAGATTGCAAATCATTTGTTGGCCTGATGATTCCAGGGAAGACTGATGGTCTATGGATGGCAGGGAGTCCATGGCCTTAGCACCTGTTTGGATGATGAGTGCCTCCATTCAGCTTTTACCTTTGTTAATAGGCAGGTGGCTACTATACTGACAGGGAATGAATGGTCCCTAGAAGAATGCTGATGGTTGCCATGTGAGAAGGCAAAAGGAATAAGAAAAAAATGATTATGCAGAAGAAGAAGAAGAAGAGGAAACAACTTATTTTTTTTCTACAAACTACACCACTCCATATATAAGTGCCCACAGTTTTCCTCACTGACTTGTTTGACTGGCAGGCCACTTTTAAATAATCTGATATGCATGCCACTCAGCAGGTATGATCTTTGACCTCAGATTTAATATTGTTCCCCCTAGATTTAGTTATTTTCTTCATAAAGCTTAAAATGTTTAAATGTGCATAAATTAAAAGTTATGTACTCACCATAACTAAGTATATGTTTAGTCCATTTTCATTTGTCTTCAACACCTGGGTTTGGATCTGATCTTCTGATCTGATTCAGCTGCATACTCCAGACTTCAGAGCCAACTCTCAAGCTTCACCCTCTACCCATAATGCCTTAGTCCATCCCCATTACCTCAGACTGAGTTTGTTACCATAAAGCCCCTACAGCTAGACAGAGACAAGAATAATTGGCAGTAAAAAAAAGGGCTCAACCCCAGAACTGTAAGTTCCAAAACATAGTCCAACAGATTTCTCCAGAAGGGTGACTGAAGGGGATGGATTGGATAGGAGGGAAGCCGAGGAAGAATGAAAATGGGCAACACAGATGCTTAGTTATGGTGAGTGCATAACTTTTAAAGCTGATGATGTCCTTTTCATTCTTCTTCAACACATGGGACAGAGTCCTCAGCTACACTGATCTTGGGTGACCCTCTTGGAAGGATATTCTGGAGCACTGCCAAAACAAAGGTGGCTCTGTTTCTAGATATAATATCTAATTTGTAATGAGTAATGTTATAGATGTTTTTGATCAAAAAGCAGATGAAGCAGCCATGGATCTGGTTGAATGAGCCTTTGGTGGTTTGGGGAGGGGAATGCCTTGTTGAGAATAGATCCAAGAAATACAGTTTGCAATCCATTTGGCTAAAGTGACTTTAGAAACTGAGAAACCCATTCTTTTTGGTGAAAAGGAAAACATAGTCAATCTGATTTTCTGATTTGTTTTGTCCTGTGCAGATAAAAGCATAATTGTCTGTGTACATCAAGGAGATGAAGCATGCTCTCTCCTTTATTTGAAAAATTTGGGAAGAAGACTGGTAAATGAATGGATTGTTTAATGTTATTTTCAGAGGCTACTTTAGGAAAGAAGGAGGTGTTTTTCCATAAGGTAACCCTGTCTTTATGGAAAATAGTATAAGGGATTTTGAAGAAAGAGACTGAAGTTCAGATATCTTCTTTGCAGAACTTATGGCTACTAAGAAAACTGTTTGCCATGAAAGGAATTTCAGGTCAGTTTTAACTAACAGTTCAAAGGGTTTCTGAGTTAGACAAATGAAGTACAACAGTCAGATCCCAGGAAGGTGAAGGATGATATTCCTGGGAGTGGATATATGATACCTTTTAGAAATGCTTTATATAATTTGGAAGAAGCCAAAGAATGGTCTCGGTCTCCTTTGTGAAAATTAGAGATAGCTGCTAATTGTAGCTTAATGGCAGAAAGACTAACTTCTTTAAAATTAATTGTCAAAAATTCAAGTACTGCAAATATTTGAGCAGAAAACGATCAATCTCATTGTTCAAAGCCCAAAGAGAAAATCTTTTCCAGTTGCTCTTATAAACATTCTTAGTAGAGTATTTATGTGAAGATAAAATGATGGTACATATACAGGATGAAAGCCCTGGCTGTCTAACCATTGCTGGAAGTAGGGAAACCATGTGGTTAGTTTGAGGGCTTGGATATTGGGATGTTTGATTCCTGATGGGTATGAGAGGAGATTTGGAGACAGCTCCAGTATCCATGAAGGATAATGAAGATGAGACCATAGAAAGGAGAACCATACCTGTCAAGGGCAGAAGGGGGAAATGAGGATGACTGAGCTCTTCAGCCAGCTTGCTTTCTGCATAAATTTGGGAATCAAAGGAAGAGGGGGATAAGCATAAAGAAGACCAGAGGTCCAAACATGGACTAGAGCATTCCTTGGTGACTCCCTCTGAGGGGGATAACAGCAAAGTATCTGCTGCATTTGTTGTTATGGGGGGATATAAAGAGGTCACAGCAAGGTTGGCCCCAACGCAGAAAAACCCTTTCCATCACAGCTTGATTAAGAGACCACTGATGAGCCATCAGAATGGATCTGTTTAATTTGTCTGCTAACACACTGGTTTCCTCAGTATGTACACTGCAATCAGAAAGCGATAAAATCAAGTTCCTCCTTGTTTGTTGATGTACCAGACCAAAGACATGTTGTCAGTCTAAATCGCAATAGTAACTAGAGGAAGAGCATCTTAGAAGGCCTGAAATGCTAGTAGGGCTGCTTTCATCTCTATTACATTGATATGCAGATCAGTTTCTTGAGGGGACCACATACATTGGACCACCCTTCTCAGGAAATGCCCCACCACCACCTCAGTTGGGAAGCATCTGTAGTCACAGTGCCTGTTGAGAGTTATAGAATAGAAGGTCATCCTAGGTGAATGTCATCTGACTGGACCCACCAGCTGATGTGAGGTTTGCAAATATGAGTAGGTTTAGCTGGAAAGGATAGGAGTTGTTGAATAATATACCATTGAACAGCTAGAGTCCATTGAAGAATACACATAAAGAATCCTGCTAAAAGAAGTAGCACAATGCTGCCATGGATCCAAGTGCTTGTAGAATTTATCTGGCTGAAGGAGATGGATGGGAGATAAGCAGATTGGCCTTATTCCTGAGGGTGGATATACGATGAAGTGGTAGTCATGTTATCTGTGTTGTTGTACCCAGATGTGTACCAGTGAACTCCAGGCTCTGGACTGGTATCAGCTTTGATTTGGAATAATTTATTGTTATCCCCAGTAACTGACAAATCTGGATCAAATAGTCCCTGCACTGTTGGAGAAGATGCTTCAAGGGGGGAGGTAAGGAGCCAGTCATCCAGATATGGAAACACTCAGAATCATTTGAATCTCAGATGAGTAGCCACCACTTCCATGCATTTGGCAAATATCTTGTGGGCTGTGGTGAGTCCAAAGGGCAGGCTCTGAACTGGTAATGACTGGCTTCCAGCTGAAAGTTTAAGTGTCTTCTGGATTGCCTGTCTATTTTGATGGGATAGTACACATCCTGAAAATCTATGGAGCACATCCAATCATCCTTGCAAAGAAATGACATAATGGACTGAACCGTGACCATATGGAACTTCGACTTCTTTGCATACTGGTTTAAAACATTGAGATCCAAAATTGGGCTGAAGTCCCCTGTCTTTTTCAACACTAAAAAAAAGCACAAGTTCTAAATCCTACTTGGTCTGGCATGACCTCTTGGATGACTCTTTTGTCTAGCAACTTTTAAATTTCCTGTGCTGCTGATTTTCTCTGACTGAGTGGAATGTCAGGAAGTTTCTTACTTTTCCAGAAAGGAAGTTGGAAAAATGGAATGGTATCACCTCTGTATATGATTTTTATCACCCAGGAATCTTCTATTATGTTTGCCCAGGTGTCTGGGTGCATGAATAATCATCCCTCAACTGCCTCCAAAGCTGGACAATCAGGCAGCACTTCAGGAGTGTTGGAAGGGTCTATCCAGAAAAGAATTCTGGAAACCCTGGTTTTGTGAGCCTCCTCAGCCTCTAGTGTGATGTATCCACTCTACATGTGGAAGAGTTGCCCCCACATGAATCTTAGAAAGGACCCTGAGATTTATGGAACCTTATCTTCTTACCACCTCTCTGATTCCTGGAAAATATTCATTGAGGGGTAGAAAACTTGATCCCCATGACAGACAGCTTTTTTCCTTCTTGTTCTCTTTTACCGATGGCCTAAACAAGGATGTGCCATCAAAGGGGGCATTGAGGAAGGAAATCTTAAAGGGCTCCACAAAGTCACATAGCTGCATCCAGGCATGTCTTATGGTAATGTCTGAACCAGCCACTCATGAGGTGCCTTCAGCTGTGTGAGAAATTAACCTTATTGAAGTGTGTGAGATAGACAATAGGGTGGCCAGTTGAAAGGATGTTATTTTGAAATCCTCCACAGACATGGACTCTGAGAAGAGTATTTGAAAGTTCTTTGGTCAAATCTCTCTGAAGCCTTGTGAAATGTGTCAAGTAATAAAAAAAACTCACAGCAAATATTGGCAAGGCAAAAATTTGCTTTTCAAATCTGTCCAATACCCTAAACTCCCTGTTTGGTGGATGACAGAAGAGCACTGTTCAGCTAGCTCTTTCTTAGTGGTTGCCTCCACCACTATAGCATCAGGACTCCAGTGGGGTTTGTCTTTGGGAGGGGCTAGAAATTTATCAGATTTCTTCCAAATAAGTTTGATGGTATCCAGCTCCTTCCAAGCCCAGTAGGAAATTAAATCTATGAGTTTATCCACCAGGGAGTAACCCAAGACATAGATGGGCCAGAACCAAAAGCTTCCAAAAATGCCAATTCTTCTGAGCAGGGGGTTTTGGAAGGCCAACCATCTGTTTATCTGAGAATCTTTGATATGTCTCTGAAGTAGATGTCATCCAGTGGTGATCTGGGGGGTGGGGGCTTCTCCTTCATCAAAATTGGTATCTTCCATGAGATACTCCAGCAGGGAGTCTATGTATCTCCTCTTGTGGTTCTCTTTTGATGGATCTCCTCCTTGGGATGTTCAGGGGAAGTATCAGAAGAGAGGAGAAGTTCCTCTGCAGGAACTGCTTGGAAACTTGTTGAAACTGACTGTCCCTGTGGAGTCGGCCTTATCAACTCAGAGCTTGGAGTTGAAGAGGGAATGGGGGCTGGATCCAAAGAATGAAAAGCAGTTCTCTAGAGAGAGAAAAAGCCCTTTCCACAATCTCGAAGGCAGATGGACCCAGAGAAGCCACGACCATTTGAACCAGAGCCAAAGCTCCCAGCACTGGCAGATCATGACTGCTCTTGTATTTGAACCTCAAGAATGGAACTGGACCTGAACTGTCCAGGGCCAAGGCTCAGATGGGCAGGGATGGATCTGACAACATCAGAGTCAATCCTGGCCCCATGGATCTGATGCTACCAATGATGCTCTGGGACCAGTTCTGATCCAAGCAGAACTAGTCAGGGCTACCATCTGAGTCAAAGAAGAGATCTTCTTCAGATCCAACTCCGGACCTGTTGACGACAGATGAATGGATCAGAGAAGGAGAGAGAATAGTGTGAAGCATCATAGGAAGGTTTACAGATCCAATAGGGGATGAAGCTAGTATGACCCCCATCTGAAATCGAGCTCTGAGAAATTTTCACATCATCCTACCCACATCTACTTCTGATAACCTTCTGGAAGACGTGGAGGATGTAGTGGATTATGGCATTGAGTGTGCTTTAGGGGTTTGTAAGAATGGAGAATGCAGAGTAGGAGAAATCAGTTTAATCACATACTCTGGTGTATGACTTCTTTGAGAGGTTCCAGGATTTGGATCCATGGACCTGGGATCGGAGGAGGGCACCTTTGGAATGACCGATGTGAATATTGGATCCAAAGATTTTAGATCAGAGGATTTTGGCTCTGAAGGATCTGATGATGTCAAATCTGAAATTTTTCTACTTTTGATTGGTGGCTCCAAGAAAGTCCTTTGAGTTTTCGGCAGTGAACATTTTCTGTGCTCCGATAGAGAAGACTTGGTAGATTTGGCAGGGATTGAGCCCCAGAAGATGGAGTTGAAGTAGCAGAAAGAAGTCCTTTTAATATCAACCAAATAATGCTCTAAATGGAGTGATACTGACTACAAAAATGAAAAATACAACCACCACAACTTCTTCTTGTACACGGTAACTAGCTTTAATGATTAATCCACATAAAAACAATAAAAATAATTAAAACCAAATGACTTAGCGCTTTCGCCCTTTACAATGTCTAGTCCATCATCAGAGTCTTTTTCATTAAACCCAGTTACCGTGTATGAGCCGAAGTTGTGGTGGTTTTATTTTTTTATCCTTTTAATATCAACTTGTTGTGTCAGTCAGCCAGATCCCTTGGATTAATGGTTAAACAGATAGTGCAATTAGTATCCAAGTGCCCAGCTCCGACGCAATAGATGCACTTCTTTTGGGCATCGGAATTTGGAATTGTATGCCCACAAGAAGTGCATTTTTATAAACCTGTCAGCTTATACAACATGGTAGTTAGTACCAAACAGTACAATAACAAAAAACAATACAGTAAAGTGGTACAGTAAAGAAGTACCAAAAGAAATACACTGTAAGAAAAGAGAATAAGATTTTTTAAGGGAAAGAAAAAGAATAATTACTAGCAATGGTAATTTAAATAGAATACCCTGGATAAATGATAAAAGCAATATCAAGTATGGTATGAAAGGAATACATACTATCTGAAAATAGTACATAATTCTAACACCTGTGAAAAAGTAAGAGAGTGAGCAGAGACTGAAAATAATAACTAAAAAAACTTTTTTTAAAGCACAAGAAAAAAATTAGTTCAAAATAAATCACTATATTTTGCTTGAAAGAGTTACCTGTATCTGGGCACGATGGCGGCAAAAGAGATCTGAGGGAATGGGGATGTACTAATGCATTGTAGGTAAAGGGAGGCACTCGAGAGTTGGATCTGAAGTCTGGAGTTTGCAGCTGTGTCAGATCCAAGGTTCGGAGCTGAACAAATGCATTGAGGAAGAATGAAACGGACAACATCAGATACATTAAATAACTTAATTAAGCCTATAGAAATAAGCCTTACAAGTGAGTGTATGTGGGCTAAAGTTGGAATAGCTGCTAACTTGATGTCTAGGACATATGACAATGTCCTACAAAGTGGATGGAGATAGTTATTACAGCCTATTGCTATTTTTTCCTTAATTACCCTTTACTTCCCAGCAATGAGTTTCAGATACCTCAGTTCAATTAAGAGTGGGCTGATAAATACTGATTCATTAAATCATGGGTAATTTTATTTACATTATTTTGTCTGTTACAATTCAGATAATTCTGAGAACTTACAATAAATCTGACAAACACTTCATATTGCATTTTTTACATTTGCCAGAGTTCCCAAGTACGTTTGCATAAATATACTCTCAGCCCTTTTAATTTGTATTGCCTGCTTACAAGTGAAGTTATAGTCCTGCTTATGATGTCAAAATAATTTCTTGCGGAGATAATCATACTGTTATAATATGACTGTGATATCTTGTACAGAGAAGCAGCAAACGTGCATTTTAAGGGCAGAACTACTCTTCTCATGCAAATGCTTCCCTTATAACTAAGAGAAATCCATTTATTCATTTACTTACATTTGTTGCCCAGGTTAGTCCTATTAGGTATTGTTTATTTTCAGGGTACACGTGCGGTAACAATTATATTGCCAAGGAGGGCGAACTTTAGACAGAACACCATGGAAATCTGTCTACTCTTTTCACTAAGTGACATTGTGTTATTATATCCACAGCCCTATTGGAAGCTCACGACAACTTTTTTTACCTGTTTGTTGACAGGGTATGTTCATTAGACAAATTGCTGCTTTTCAGGGGTGATCCAGTCACACTGTCTACTTAAGTAACTTGTTTAGAGTCACACAGCAGACAACTGAAGGTGGAAGAAATCAAACCCTATTCCCTGAGTGCAGTAAATAGCTCATTAACAGCTCAGTGTTTCAGTCTTCTCTGTTAATTGCCAGACAATTTGGTAATATGAGGCCTGGAACTAAAAATAAGATGCAATTCCCAAGAAAGATCAGCAAACTGTGAAAGTCACTGTTATGCATTAAAAGCATTTTGCAGGGTGCAACATCTCTGTGCCCGCAATTTGCAGGACTGCAGTCCTCACATCATTACTGCTTACATATATCTATCTATCTATCTATATATATATATATATATATATATATATATATATATATATATATATAGTGTGTGTGTGTGTGTGTGTGTATGTGTGTGTGTATGTATATATATATATATATATATATATATATATATATATATATATATATATATATATATATACACACACACATACACACATTTATATAGTAACTCCAAGATCGCTGCACCTCAGAGTATAACTCTCAGCTCATAATGATTTTTAGAATGTCCTTGATTTTGCCTCATATTTTTGTCTTGTCCAACAGAAATAAAGTCTTTTTTAATTTTTTTTATTGACTGAGGATTTCAGGCAATCTGTAATGACAGACACTAGAGTTTTTCAAACCTGCTTCTCTGTTAACTTTCTAAGTGAATCAGATAATATTTAAAAATTGCCCCTGATTTTGGACTTTTGTCATCCCATTTATTTTTGGCTTTGTCTCTGATTCCTAAAAAAAGAAGTTGAAAGTTATGCCAGAGAAAAAGGAATTCTATGAGATATAACAATTTCAGATGATAGATAGCTAGATAAATAGATACATAGATAGATATAGCTATAGCTATATATTCTCTCACAAACTGCACTTAAAGTGTATATGTAATGTTAATTTCCTTACCTTTCCACCACAGTATGTCATATAGAAAGTGACAAACCACATTTTCTCCCCATTGGTGAATGTTGGCAGCCAGAAGTTGTGGAGGAAAAGAACTTTTAAAAATAGTGCTAAACATACCAGACTGATACCAAAGGCAAAATCTAAACTTAAATGTCAACAACATCAGTATAGGAAAAGCCTGAATTGCACCCATAGACGTTAATGGGCATACTAACATGCATGTGCAGAGATGTATCCATTAAAGTCCATGGATGTAATTCATGAAACCCCTGTGGTGATATCACCATGGGACTCACTAATAAACATTTTATGAAGCTTTTTATTAAAAATTGGACCATATAAATGTGTAAAGAAAATGATAAAATTGCATTGCAGCACTCGGTCCATTATATATTACAATATATGAACAAATAAGACTAATACACTTTAAATTTTAATGGTTCCAGGGATCATATTTCTATCCCAAGAACTTACAAATAAATTGAACCCTTTATATTCACCTGAGCAACCACCGAATCATGTATTTGCTTACTAAACTCAAGTAATAATTGCATGAATCTAATGTCATTTGAATTTTTGCTAATGCTGTGTATGTTCTCATGAATATTACTGTTGAGCTTTAAATGTATGCAGCTGTTTTTATTGTATTTGCTAAGAGGTTAAACCCACTAGGCACGACTGTTTCTTTTCAAGGGCAACCTGGCAGCAATGTCTGATTAGGTGATGTGCTCAGGGTCACATTGCAGGCAAATGAAGAAAGAATCATATCCAGGAATAGAGAAAGAAGCTCATTAACAGCGTACTGACTCTGTTCATTGTAGTAAAATTCTGGAAAATGAATGAATGAACAAGTGTTACAGTTCTTTTCTTTTCCAGTAAAGAGATATAATCCAGAGCCAGAAACTAAAGTTTGCTTTTACCACTGCTATACAGTAATCCAGTCAAGTAAAATGCACAGTGCTCTATCAGTAATGTTTGAATTTTCTACTGTATTATAACAGTTCTTATATCCTCCCAGTTTATTAAATTATAATCTGAGAAGATACTCTTTACTTAACATATTTTGACAGAATTTGTTTCCCTGCACACATATTAAAACACACAAAGTATTCACAAATACTCAATGTATACAGGAAGAAGTTGCATCTTACCTGCTATATACTGAAGAACTGATAAAAACAAAGTTGTTACACCTCCAATGCTGCTTCTTATTAGAAGAATAATTATTCTAAAAAACATCTTGCTGACATTAGCCTCAATGATCTGAGAACATGTTATCTGAAACATCAAGCTGAAGGAATGCATTTACGGATTGCAGAATTATAGTCTCCAGTTTCAAATGATCCAGTCATAGAAGGTTACAGTAACATATGCAGTTCCTCATAACAAGAAATGGCTGACTACATGTCATACGCAAGGGTATACATAAAAGATTAGCTGACAAGTTGTTCTGTTTGCGTGCAAATTTAAAGAGTTACTGCATTCTCAAGAGCAACAGACATTCAAATGATGCTAGTGGCTTAGTGCCACTCAGGCATATTCTAAGCTCAAATGACACTTTTGCCAGCACACACACAATTAATCTAATGACCTGAAAATGTCAGACAGATCTTTTATCTGCTTTGTTAAAACAGTTCAGACAAATACATGCTTTAAAACTGTAGTTGTCTGATGTCTGAAATTCTGTTTTTATTTAGAGAAGTTATTTAAGTAAATGCAATATCAATTGCTAGAGAAAAATAAACGCTACAAACTCTTTATTCTCTTGCTTCACTTTTATTTCAGGATTTAAAATGGGCTAGCTTGTTGTCTGAAAGCCATTCATTTATTGATATTGCTGTCATAACCCCCTGTGAGATGGTCAAAAATCTTAAAGTAATCCCCCTGTAATAAGTGACCACTGTGTTGCTATTCTTTAACTGGTCTGAGTGATACTTGTTCTACTAGGAATGCCTTGGCTGAAGAATATCAGAAACTCCAGGAGTTTAGATAATTAATTTCTGATGAGGGGGCAATATTCTGCCAGAACATGATATTTAGTTTGTATAAATGACAAAGAATTGCCTTTAGAATGACAATTTTCTTATCTCCCCACAAAGGATAAATTGTCCTAGGCACTCATGCTTAACTAAACAGATGAGGCAATATCTTAAACTAAGAATCAACAAATAGAAACAGTGGGTAATTCCAAATATCTCTAATTTTTTTAGCAAATACATCTAAAAACCAAAAAATAGAGTTTTGTGAGCGGCGAGGTCTTCCTTCATATCCTTCCTGCATTATATATACTAATTCCAAGATTACATAATAGTGAGGAAAAGGAAGTGTTTCCTTAACTCCACTCATCCCAATCTCACACTAAAATCCCTTACCTTCAGTCACCCACTGGCATACTTACACACACACACACACACACACACACACACACACACACACACACACACACACAGAAATAATATCTCCCTGTAAGACCTGCTAAACAAAATATGCAGGTTTATGCTTGTCTCTATCCTAAGACTGAACATTGCTTTATCACCTTCCCTAAGACAAAATGGTCCCCAGTTTGGCAACAAGAAAATATCAGTCACTGTCCTCATGCATAAACACTTTTTTTCATGGATACTGACTTCTTTCTCATTGCTCAGCACTAAAGAGTCTTACTATTTAAAGAAAAGAGCAAGATTTGAGTTCAAGTGATAGCATCCTTTTACATTTTACTGCTTATACTTCCTCCTAATAAACATGCTGTTTGACTTGGCATTTGCTTAGCATACTTTGTATTTTCCTGTCCTTCTTCCAAAACTTCCCTTTTTCTTTGACTCCTAAATTTACCCTTTTCCTAGTCACACTCCCACATCCTCTTACATCTTCCAACCAGTATATTTAAATTCTAGTACAGTATAGTTCATGTTATTTTCCCTTTGACTACTGTTTTCTACTATGTGAGCATAACTGCGCTAACCACCTTATTTGTAGTGGACAAGTATTATAATTTGTTATGTTATACTAACAGTTGCTTATAAAGATTTCTTGGGTACTAACCGTTTTTAAAATAGATCCTTTGCATTGTCATCTGTTCAGTTTAGCAAACAAGCAATAAATAAACAGGTCAGAAAGCAAACTTTATTGTTTTGATTTGTGCACATGTGCTAGCAATATTTGTTAGGAGTTATGTTACACTACACTCTGATTTTCTATCTGTAATGAGCAGTTCCCGGGTTTTGCATTTAAAGATCAGGATCAAGACTGCAGTATCTTAGGAATTTCTTCTTTCTGCAAGTGTGTGTGTGTGTGTGTGTGTGTGTGTGTGTGTGTGTGTGTGTGTGTGTATATATATATATATATATATATATATATTTATACACAATATACACATTTGTGTGTTTGTGTGTGTGTGGATGTAGGTAAATTGAGTGAATACATATTTATGTGAACACAATTCTCCAACACTTTTTGATCAAACTACAAGTGTTCAACAAGAATTGTATGTGAAAAATAATTGGTCTAATACCATTTGAATGCCAGAGTAAAAGTACTGGCAGATACAATTAGGAAATATATAAAAACACCCCAAAACCAGCAGAAGAACTGAATAAAACAACAGGAAAATCCACAACTTCGGAAACAAATTTATTCTCTCTCTCTGACATCTCGGCCGTAGCCTTCAAGGAGTATAAATCTTACAAATACCAGAACTGAATTTATACTGCTTCACAAAGCAATTATACAATAAATCAATTAACATAAATTGGTTAAATTCATTACATCAAGCCAATACTCTCCAATTAAAGTCTTCATTAAGACCATAGGGATGTAGTGTATTAAATTTCAAAATATATACAGCTTCTTTATATAATAAAATTTGTTTAATATTAACACTGACATGACAAGAATGGTATACTTGCTCTAAAACAGTACCTTGTAACCCCTCATTTTTACTCTGGTGAAAATGTTTAAAATGCATAGCCACAGAACTTTCTTTCTTATTATTAATAATGTACCTGGCATGCTCCAAAAGCCTAACCTTAAAAGTCCTTTTGGTCTCTCCAATATAAAATTTATCACAAGGGCATTTAAGTGCATATATCACCCCTTCAGAATTACAATTAAAAACATTACATGTTTTGAAACAGACATTGTTAATATGAGAAAAATGAGAAACTATAAAATTACAAGCTTTGCATTTGCCACATCTAAAAGTGCCTTTCATAGATAGGCTATGCTGTACACTAACTACAGGCATAGTAAACTTACTTTTTACTAAAAAATCTTTAATATTTTTCCCTCTTCTGTAGGATAATTTGATATGTGCATTCAACCATGAAGACACACTACTTAAAGAACTAAAATATTTCCAAAAATGGTTGATCACTTTAACCAATTCACCACTAAAACAACCAAAAGTTGTAACAAAATAATTACATCTTTCTGTCTATTATTTGCATCATTATACTTTACTAAATCTCTATTAAACAAATTATCAGTAACTTTTTTACACCTATATCCAAAAAATCGTTTATAACTATTTGTTATTATTTCATCACTATAACCCCTTTGGTGAAACATTTCCATTAATAAATTAAGTTCCTTTTTGAATACAATCTCATTATTGCACAATCTAGAAATTCTTACCATTTCTCCATACGGTAGACCTTCTATTGTGTGGGGAGGGTGACAACTTGTGCCATGTACATATTGTATACCTCCTTCAAACTTCCTATTAACTGATGTCACTAGTTCTTTACCATTAACAATATTCAACACAATATCAAGAAAAGAAATAGAAACTCCTTTTTTAAACCCATCAAATTTCAACGAAAATCTATTATTATGTAGATCTAAAAGGAATTGATCTACCAAAGCTTCACCATCTTCCAACAAAAAAATCAAATCATCAACAAATCTATAATATTTAATAACATATTTACGAAAAAAATAATTCCTACATAAAAATTCAGACTCAAAAAGGCCCATAGCAAGGTTTGCATACATGGGGGCAAAAGCTGCCCCCATGGCTGTACCTTGTTTTTGTCGGTACAAACAATCATTAAATTCAAAAAAATTTTTTGTTAAAGAGAAATAAATAAGTTCAACAATATACTCTGTGGCTGGATGATCACCTAAGAAAAACCTTATAGCTTCTATACCAAAGGAATGACTAATATTGGTATATAGACTCTTAACGTCAACCATGACCCAATACGTACATCTATTCCATTTAACATCCCTTATTTTGTCCAAAAAATCAAAGACATTGGAGATGTAAGATGGCAGAGTCTTGACTTTAGTTAAAAGAAAATTGTGTAGAAAAACACCTAAACTGTGCAAGAAGTAATTGCATCTAGAAACAATAGGTCTCCCAGGTGGAACTCTCAAGTCTTTATGTATTTTAGGGAGACAATAAAAGGTAGCCATTTTACAGCCTTCTATTTTAAATTTGTTTTTTAAATCTGCTGCAGAAAAATAGCCTAACCCTTGTCCGTTATCCAGTAATTCTTTATATTCATTTAGGGCATCATTATATAAATCCCATTCCACCTTTTCATAAACTGTAGTATCATTTAAATGATGCATACACATTTTATGATATTGGGAAAAATGCATAACAACCAACTTATTACCCTTATCAGAGGGTTTAAAAATAATTTCTCTATTGTTACTCAATGCTGCTAGAACTTTCCATTCTTTAAAGCATAACTTATATTGTATATTGCCTCTATTTTTCATATATTCACTGAATGCAGATTCAATAGAAAAAATTAACATATTCACAAAATGCAAGACATCATTATTTAAAACTGGAGGTATGAAACAACTAGTTGATTGAACACATTCAGTATCAAATCTATAATATGCATCAGGAATTTCACCTGATGTACAGGAATAAAAACTTTCCGAAGAAACATCTATCCTGTCTTCTGAAGATACAGAATATGAGTGATTCTGTATATTACCAAAAAAGTTCTTTAAATGTAACTTTCTACCAAATCTGTATACTTCACTCTTCATCTCATGTACACAAGAAATTACAGTAGGAATAAACTTTAGTCCATGATTAAGAACAGCAAGTTCAATATCAGTGAAAAAATGTCCTGACAAATTAACAATATAGTCGTTTGTAGGAGGTAATAAAGACGGAAAAATGTCACCATTTACCTCTTTTATGTCCCCCCCTTGAAAAGGTTGTTCTCTTGTTGAAGGACCATGAAACTCACGTTGGCGTTTCTTTCCTTGTTGACCTCTATTAAAATTGTTGGTCTCTCCACGAAAAGTTTGGTGAAATCTTTCAGGTTGTTGTGGCACTGGCATCGCAGGAAATTCTGTATCAATATTCTCCACCTCTTCATACGAAGTGTAACCACCTTCCGATGCTGAAAGTGAGGAGTTGTGATAACTATCGTTCCTAGAATCTGTTTGAAACTGAACGCGCTCGCTTATGTGGCTTATTGCAATTGGCTCTCGACAAGAAGGCTTTGTTGTTCTCATAATCCCGTATATCTCTGAGTAGTTTCCCCTTCTTCCTTTCTACTAGTAAGGTCTCATAATCTTTTAATTTCCCATTCATAGTACTAAGGAAATCATCCATAGTAGAAGCAGGAGTGCAGGATAATAAGTTGTCACAAAGTTTTTTTATCTCCAAACCCAATTCCTTTTTTTTAATTCTGTCACGTTCAATTAATATGTGTACCCATTCGGAAACACATTTGTGAGCTGCTGCAACCCAATGCTTGTGAAAGCAGCATCAGTGTCATTTGATAGATCAAAAGGGGTAGTGGGATCTTTATAAACTCTAAGCCCCCTCGGTGTTATATCTATATCAATGTACTTCTGTAAGCCACAGATATTAAAAAATGTGGCAGTCTCTTTCCACATATTTTTTGCAAGTTTATCAAATAAAGACTTGGTTTCAGTACTAATAGATGTCGGCAATTTACGACCCACATTATTGAAAGGATTCGGGAAACGTTGGCGTCTATCATCTTCCCATTTATCCCAAACAGTTAAATTATTTCCAGCTGAGTTCCTCTGGGAAGAATTACGCTCTCCCCGTTCTGAAGTGTTAGCTAAAAAAATATCTAACGACATTTGTATACCATCCATAGTCTCACGAAAAATTCGAGGCAGATGAAGTTGAGGATCAGTCGACATGTATAAAAACAACCCAAAACCAGCAGAAGAACCGAATAAAACAACAGGAAAATCCACAACTTCGGAAACAAATATTCTCTCTCTCTGACGTCTCGGCCGTAGCCTTCAAGGAGTATAAACCTTACAAATACCAGAACTAAATTTATACTGATTCACAAAGCAATTATACAATAAATCAATTAATATAAATTGGTTAAATTCATTACATCAAATCAATACTCTCCAATTAAAGTCTTCATTAAGACCATAGGGATGTAGTGTATTAAATTTCAAAATATATACAGCTTCTTTATATAATAAAATTTGTTTAGTATTAACACTGCCATGACAAGAATGGTATATTTGCTCTAAAACAGTACCTTGTAACCCCTCATTTTTACTTTGATGAAAATTTTTTAAATGCATAGCCACAGAACTTTCTTCCTTATTATTAATAATGTCCCTGGCATGCTCCAAAAGCCTAACCTTAAAAGCCCTTTTATTCTCTCCAATATAAAATTTATCACAAGGGCATTTAAGTGCATATATCACCCCTTCAGAATTACAATTAAAAACATTACATGTTTTGAAACAGACATTGTTAATATGAGAAAAATGAGAAACTATAAAATTACAAGCTTTGCATTTGCAATTTAAATTTTATATTGGAGAGACCAAAAAAGGTTTTAAGGTTAGGCTTTTGGAGCATGCCAGGGACATTATTAATAATAAGGAAGAAAGTTCTGTGGCTATGCATTTTAAAAATTTTCACCAGAGTAAAAATGAGGGGTTACAAGGTACTGTTTTAGAGCAAGTATACCATTCTTGTCATGTCAGTGTTAATATTAAACAAATTTTATTATATAAAGAAGCTGTATATATTTTGAAATTTAATACACTACATCCCTATGGTCTTAATGAAGACTTTAATTGGAGAGTATTGATTTGATGTAATGAATTTAACCAATTTATATTAATTGATTTATTGTATAACTGCTTTGTGAATCAGTATAAATTCAGTTCTGGTATTTGTAAAGTTTATACTCCGTGAAGGCTACGGCCGAGACGTCAGAGAGAGAGAATAAATTTGTTTCCAAAGTTGTGGATTTTCCTGTTGTTTTATACAATTAGGAAATATGTTGTATGGAATATAGTGTTCGCCAAAGAAGTGTAATCTAGTGACACATCTGTCCGGTACATAACACAGATCAGGGTTTTTTTCATTGTAAATTATTACTGGTGCAATGTCTAAGTGTGCATAGGCAGTGATTCCCTGGTTTTGAGATATTTCTCGTTTCTTTACAATTGATGCAATCATGGAGTTCATATACATAGTTTTTTGGGGGAGCAAGGGGGCTTGCCTCTCTGCAAAAATAGTTTTAGTTAACATCTTGTGCAAGATGACAAATTTGTTGATTCTCCTTGTCAATGAGTATGTCAGTGTTCTTTTTACATGCATATTGTGTTTAGAAAAGTGGGGGGGTGAGAGTCACTTTTAGGACTGTAACATTTTCTTTACTTTACAAAAGTACTGTTTTTAAGGGTGTTCTTCTTATAGAATGGTCCTGTAGCTTGGTCTTCCTGTCCACTGCGGGCTATTTGAAATTGCTTCTTATTATTCACGGACAGGTTATTTGCTTATTTTTTAATGTAACATAGGCAATTTATTCTTCAAGGGCAACAGGCACTTTATTTGTAGATGAAACAATAAAATAAAGTTGTTTGCTGGAGCAACCTCCTCATTAGTTACAGATCCCTTTAATGTGAAATTATTTAGATGACTTACTTCTGCAGACATTTTGCATATTTACTGATATTGGTGGATTGTAATGACAGAAGTTTGAGTGACCTTTTGTTGTTGAAATTTTCTGAAATGGGTAGTTCTATCATTATTGGTACATACATTTTGTTTCATTGCTTACTAGAAGACTGTTCAAAACTACAAATTTAAAACACATTCTAACAAGTGGTGCTGTGTTATACAAGGAATATAATTTAATACAATCAGGTTAATACAATCTTCCTAGGAAGGTGAATCAATGAGCACATACATGTATGCATAGCCCTATAAATGTGTAAGGAGCTTATGGTTTGAAAACAGCCCAGAGGTAAGCTTAGTCGTCCACTGGCCAGATGCAAAATGAATGTGGGTTTTCATGTCATTTCAATGAATGTGAGTTTCAAGGGCAGAGAAGTTTACTGCTCATGCTAAGTCTGTTTTCATTGCAAGGCAGTATTGTTTGTTTAGCAAATCGCTCAATGTTTGTCTGAAACTTAAGTGTCTATCATTATTTAAGTTTTGCAATCCTCATAAATTTGCCAGAAAATCATACATACGAGGAACAGACCAAAAATATGACACAAAATCAGGGACAGTCAAGCATATGCACTGATCTGTCAACCTCTTAGGGCAAGAATCAGGAGAAAGTGTGAAAGTCTCAAAATCATGGGCAAATTTGCTGCGGTAGCGTTGTCGCCTCACAGTAAGATGCTGTCTGGTTTGACTCTCAGCTAGAGCATCTTCTGCATGGAGACATGCGTGAATGGGCGTTCCTTCATTGAAGGTTGTGCATCAGGGCTGGCAACTCGGTACGTAAAAATCAACTGCCATTCATTAGCGGACCGGAGTTCTGCTGTGGCGACCCCTAACCGGGAAAAGCCGAAAAACACAACAACAACAACTCTTGTCAACAAAGCAATGGATGAAGGTAAAACAGTTCACACCACATTACCTTGACCTGATCAAGCCTTTTGACACAATCCCCTACTCAGGTGTAGTACAAAAGATGAATAATGTCGGAGCAAACATTTACATTACTAGCTGGATTGCCAACTTGCTCACAGGATACAGGAGATCAAAACAGGGGAAGAGACCAGTCACCAGGGTTTGGTGCTGAGACTTTTTCTGTTTGGCATCATACCTCCCAATCATGCCGAATTATTTGTTTTTTACAGAGTTTTGGGGTCTAAATAATGGGGTGCCATGATTCCTGAGTGGCACCCCTTAATTTCTGAATTTCCCGGTGTTTTTTATTTAAAATTTTTTCCAGATTTTTGAGCTGACATCATCACGTGTGTGATGATGTCAGTTCCGTGAAACAGCCTGCCAGCCTGTCGGATTGGAGCTCAAGGGCTCAACATGCATGCATTTCCAGCTGTTCCTTAGCTGTTAACAGGAACAGAACAAAAGCAAGCTGTGACATGAGGTATGGGTGAGCTGCTGTTCCCTGAGATTTGCGAGCTGCCTGGAATGGAGATTTAAGCTGCCACCATTTTGTTTGCAGACTGAGGGAGGTATTGGTGAGCTGCTGCCTGGAACGGAGAGTTTAAGTTGCTTTTGTATTGGTGAGCTGCTGTTTCCCTGAAGCTGTCATTTTGTTTGCAGAGGGAGATTTTGTAGATATATTTACAGAAAGTTTAAGTTGCCCTGCATTTTGTATTGAAGCTGCCATTTTATTTGTAGAGGGAAGATATTGGTGAGCTGCTGCCTGGGATGGAGAGTTTAAGCTGCTTTTGTATTGGTGAGCTGCTGTTTCCCTAAAGCTGTAATTTTGTTTGCAGAGGGAGGTTTTGTAGAGGTATTTACAGAGAGTTTAAGCTGCCATGCATTTTGTATTGAAACTGACGTTTTATTTGTAGAGGGGTGCATGTGTGTGTGTGTGTGTGTGTGTGTGTGTGTGTAAGAGAGAGAGAAACTGTGAGATACTCCTTAACACCTTTCACTGATTAGTTATTTCATTTTGTCTACTTATCTATATTAATTTTAAATACAGTATTCAGAACTGAAATATGCATTTTTATTTCATTTTAATGAATTGCTTTTTTCCTTGTCACTGGGCAAGTTGAATGTCTTCTGTAGATAATTTTTATCTCATTAAATCTACAAGTAACAAAGTACTTAGTGGGACATACACACTCATGCAAGTACTTAACAATATGCAGATGATACTGAATGAGGAAAAGCTACATTTCTTTCTATATTTTATCCAGCCCATTTGAGTTAGCTGAAACAAAAAATCATCCCTGCATTTATTATTTATTTAGCAGGTTGTTGAACTAGACTACTGGGCCCTCTTTTTTTCTTATGATTTAAGCATGAAAAAAAAAACACAACCATACAATTTAATATTATACAAGGGGCTGTAAAGAACAAAGCATGCAGTAATGTACAAAGATAGTACAAGGCAAAAACATGACACATCATGTATAAAAATGAATGATTAGCATTACTGTTGTCATATACACCCCAGGGAAAGCTGCATTCCTGGGAATTAAAACAATACCAAGCAGGAGGGTAAATTCGATAATTATAATAGATAAATCACAAGTATTCCGAAGTAAAAAGTTGTTAATTGAAATAAGTGTAGTGCTTTGACTCTTTCCAAAGGCTCAAATTACTGATAGACCACATAAATATATATACTTGGTGGCTAGAGGAGGTACTCAGGCTCAAGCCCTGAACCTTAGATACAAGAGCCTAAAGTCCCTACCCACCACCACTTGTGAAATTTCCAACATTTATGCCTCATATTTTTTGTTCTGTTCCTCATAAAATCTGTGGTTTTCTGGAATTGAAGGATTGAATTCACTAAATAATGACAGGCATTTGAATTTCAGATTTCATATTCTTCAGAAAATAAATGGTAACACAAAACCTTTTATTCCTGCAATTTTCTAAGTTTATAAGTTCAGTATTACAAATTTGTCCATATTTTTGGGGCTGTATTCCCCCATTATTGGCTTTGTCCAGGATTTTTTTGCTAAGAGGTTGAGAACAGCTATGGTGAGAAGTGAGAACTGAATTCTGTATTTCTCCCATTATTGGTTTTGTCCAGGTTTTTTTTTTTTTTGCTAAGAGGTTGAAAGCTATGGTGAGAACTGAGAACTGAATTCAGTAAATGATAGCCATATAAGATTCAGTCTTTCTGAAGTTCCTATTTTTCAGGAAACTGCTGATTTGGCATAATGGTATGTTGCTCTGACCTGTAGTGTACAGGGTCCTAGGTTCAAGAGTTGGCAGTGAAACACATGGTGGTGACACACCATTTTATTCTAGCAACTTTCCACAATTAAAATACAAGTAATGTTTAAAATGTGTCCCTGGTTTTTGGGCTTTTATCCCACCCCCACTATTAAAATTTGGCTTTTTCCAGATTTCTTGTGCTGCAAATCTGAGAGATTCAGTTGAGTGGAGCTGACAGCTTCAGGGGAAGAGAAGTTTAGTGTTGCCTATGCTGAGTCTGCTTGCATTGTTAATAGCATAACAGGTTAAATACTTGCTTTTGATGCAGAAGACGTGGGTTCTACTCCCACAGTATGTAGATGGTATTGCTGATACTGTACTGTGTTATACTTTAAAGGCGTGGGTGTAATAAGCCAAGGGTGTAGCTACAAATAGAACAGAAGTGAGAAAATGTCATGTACAAGGGCATATGTGTCTCAGTGAAAAGAGCAAAAAATATTAACCCAAATTCAGGAACAGAAAATCAGCAATTATATTCTGTGCTGCGTTATAGGAAAACAAATGTGTGTGTGAAAGTAGGCTTTTATGATGGAAATGTTCTGAACTGGGCAGTTTTGTCATTGGTTCATTTTGTTTAATTGCCTACTGGAAAAATGTTCAAACAATAAATTTAAAATGCGCTCTAACAAGTTTGCTGTATTATACAAGGAATATAATAAAATCAGGAAGGTGTATCAAAGAACACATGCATGTTTCTTTCTTGTTTTGTGTGCAAGGGGCCTATGATTTGAAAACAGCCCAAAGGTAATCTTATATCCACCACTGGCCAGATGCATTTTCTTTGGATGTGGTGTGGGTTTCAATGCTGTTTCAATGAATGTGAGTTTCAAGGGCAGAGAAGTTTTAATGCTATATTTATTTTAATTGTGAGACAGCAATGCTTTGTTTAGCAGATGCTTAGTGTTTGTGCATTGTGCTATAAAATGTAAAAATAAAATCCAAATAATCAATGTAGAAGTAAAGCAGTATGCACATTAGTGTTTGTGATAAATGGGGTCGCAATAGCCAAGTAATGGGACATTAGAATGGCTGCAGTGGGACTCTAGTGCCATATTTTGGTTGTCTGTTCTTCAGTTTCCATTTGAAAGTTGGTATAATTCCATTGTAGTGCATGGGGTTGCATAATTATGTATGCTAATTTTATGTTAATCAGAGTACAGATTTGCACCTATTTTTCATGGGCCTTGTCCAGATTTTTGATGTTTCCAGGTTCAGAGGTATGTTTGGCATATAGAGCTCAAAAGTAAAAGGAATACCAAAGGACTTTGGCCAACTAAGTGTGAGATGACTGCAAGCTAGAAGCAGTTATTGAATCCCTAAATGACGTAATCATCATGCAGGAAGGTTTGTCCCAAACAATAACTGGTGCCAGAGTCATGAATTGAAACCAAACTCCAAGAAATGCATTATCATATCCTTTGGAAAGTCATCTACTCCAGGGAACTGCCAAATTGGCAATGCCCCTTGAGAACTGACTCAGTTGTTTGGCATTTGGGAACTTGTGTGTACAGTGACCTAACTTTTGACCAACATGTCCCCAGAGTCATAAGAAAGTATTTCTATATTGTAACTTATAAACAAATTGATTTTGATTAGATCTAGAGATGTTATTGTCCCCCTTTACAAAGCCCTCATTAGGTCAATCATTTTGTATAATGCCCACTTTGGCATGTATCTGTCCAGAGCCATGCAACAATTGGAATACCAACAGAGATACCTTACTAAAAAACAATAGGACTTGCATGGACCACCTCAAAGATTTATCAGTATACTTAATATCCTACAGAGTGTTTAGAGGTGACGTGTGGCATACAAGGCATCCTCCGACCTAATACAGATGGACCTATTGAGCATCAACAAATCAAATGGCATCAGAAATAGTCAGTCCAGGTATCTAAACTGAATGTTGTGGAGAGATGGATATATATCACAGAGGCTACCACTGTTCCAGAACAGACTATCCATTCAAGTAAAACAAAGCTCATCCCTGTCCATATAATGCAACTTGGATCTAAGGATGTGTAATAGAAAATGTACACCAGGATTACCCCCATGCCACTAATGAATAGAGGCAGTTCCTAAATGTTGCATCCCTAATATGGGTCCCTTCAAATTATCTATAGTATGATCAGTTATTCTCACTAGGGCTAATATATAATTATCAGCCATGTGATAGATAAGACCAATCAGGAAATGTTAGTTCAAGCACCAAAAGGGAAATTGGCTAAGTTTAAAATGTCCTCCAAGTGAATCTATGTTGTAGTAGTAAATAGTTTTTAAAAATTGCCCTTTTTAGATCACTAAATGCCCCTCTCACCCTCCGCCCCACCAGTCTTCAACAGCTTCCAACACCTCTGTCAGTTAGGTATTCCTGGTGGTTAATGTTACTCAAGCTCAAATCCTGCACCTTATGTACAGTTAGCAAGAGCCTGAATTCTCTATCCATACCACCATTTGCTTGTGATTCAAGGAGTTGAGTCCATAGCTCTCAACTGTCCAGATTTTTTGCAGACTAGCTATAATGTTTGGTTTATACTTTTGGTCTGTTCCTCTTAAAATTTGTGTTTTTCTGGCAAATCAGTGAGAACTGAATTCACTAAATAATGATAGCCACTGAAGTTTTAGTCTCTTTCAGGAAATGCATGGTAGCACAAAATATTTTATTCTAGCAACTTTCTAAGATTATACAAGCAATGTTTAAAATGTGTCCTTGGTTTTGCGCCTTCACCCCCCCCCCCCCACCGCAATAAATTTGTTTTTTCCAGATTTCTTGTGCTGCAAAGTTGAGAGATATAGTTGAGTCTCATATGGATTTTACAAGGAGCTGAGAGCTGCAGGGAACAGAAGTTTAGAGCTGCTTATGGTAAGCCTGCTTGCATTGTTAATAGTACAACAGGTTGTATACTTGCTTCTGATGCAGAAGTCTGTAGGTTCTACTCCCGTAGTATGTAGATGGATTGACAGTACTGTACTGTGTTGTAGTTTAAAGGGGGTAGAGGCTGCCTAGGCTAACTATGAACCCGTTATCAGTTTGCCATCCATTCCCTATTGCAATATTACTAGCTTATCATTTGTTAATATAACATAGGCAATTTATTCTTCAAGAGCAACAGGCACTTTATTTATAGATGAAACAATGAAATATAAAATTATTTGCTAGGAGCAACCTCTTCATTAGTTACATATCTCTTTAATGTGGAATTATTTAGAACACTTTTACTTCTACAGAGATTGTGCATATTTACTGATATTGGTGGAGGGGGAGGGGTGGCAATCTCAAAGACAGCCCCGGGTGGCACAAACTCTAGCTATGCCACTGCACACACACACACTCATAGTCTGACTTATACAAGGTAGACATGTCACTAATTCTAAAATGAGTCTGAGCCTGACACAGTCATGCAGTTATTGCCTTATAGTTACTGCTATCAGTGACAGGAAGGAGCGTGTATCCATTGTCTTATAAGCATGGGATTTGAACATCGGCTGTCCACAGAACTACAGGATTATAATACATGGCACATCAAAAACAGTGTCAGTACATAAACAAGCACAATATAATATAACAGCAGTAAGCAAGATCAAACTATAACTACATCAGATGGTGACTATAAGTGAATATAAGGTGTAAGATGTATGCTGAAGCAGCAGGTGGTCATCAGTGAGATTCAGATCTACACCCACTCATTATTTTACATATGTATGTATGTATTTAATTAATTAACTAGTTAATTATTTACTGTTTGGTAAATGCGTAGGTAGGCTGGTCCAAATATGCTTTTCAGCCATAGGATCATAGGATCATAGGAAGTTACTAGGCTTTTGGCCCTGAGGCCCTTATAAGCCTACCAGGAGTTTAGCCCATGTTTAGACAAATCAGCACCCGATGGACCTGTCAGGGAAGGACAAGAGTGGAATCCCAGGGATGTATTTTCTATTTCCCATCCAGTTATCCAGGTTGCACATAAAAAGGGGTAAAGAGGTACTCTGCTTGACATGGAGAGGGAGTCTATTCCACAGATGGGGGAGTCTCTGGGACACAAATCTGTCCCACCAACAAGTCCTATTGATGTCACAGACCAGGTTGAGGCTGCATGTGCGGGTTACTTGAGTGGAGCTTGACTTGCAGATGTGCAGAAGTCCCATCAAGGCGGGGTCAGAGATTGCCTTGTATGCCAGACAGAGGTCACCTCTGAGGAGTCTGTATGAAATTGAGGGATAAGGCTTTTAGCCTATCTATGTATGGTAGATTTTTGAGTCCCTTGATTCTGCTGGTGAGGAACCGCTGTGGTCTCTCCAGCTGCTGCATGTGCTTTTCGAGGTACATGCCAAACAAGGCATTGTACTCAATAACGGGCCTTATAAGGGAAGAATAAAGGGATGTTATGACCTCCTTGTCCCTGGATGAGATACCCTTACTTATGAGGTGAGCCATGTAGAAAGCTTTCTGCACAATGGAAGCAACATGGCGGTCAAAAGTCAGGTTGCTATCAATCTGGGAGCCCAAATCCCTCATGACTGACTGTGTGCTTAGGACATTGTTATTAATGTGGCAATCTGTGGGGATGTTACTTTTCCTCAAAGGAGATGATGGTGCATTTTTTGGTATTCAACTTGAGGCCATATTTCTGGCACCAGTCATTTGTTTGGGTGAGATCCTCTTGGAGGATGTCCACGTCACTAGGGGAATTTATGACAATGCCCAGCTTGCAGTAATCTGCAAGATTGGTTGGCCATAGTCCATTGGTTTTGGCCTGGACCTCAGAAAAGTATATCCCAAATAACAGAGGCCCCAAGAAGGAATCCTGGGGTATGCCACTTGATACGGGTCTACTGTTTGAGGTGGCTTCCCTATTTTGACTAGGTGGGTTCTATCAGTGAGCCAGTTAGCTACCCATCTCATAACATACGGATTGATGCCTAGTTGAGAGAGTTTATCTATTATGCCCAAGTGGGGAATAGTGTCGAAGGCTTTGGCCAGGTCAAGGTAGGTGATGTGCACCATCGTCCCCTCTTCCATGGCTTTGATGACTGTTTCAAAAAAATCGACCAAATTTAATAGACATGACATCCGCTTGATGAAGCCAAACTGTGTGGGATTGAGGGTTTGGAGGTTGCTAATGTCCTTATTAATAAAGTCCATGATAATCTATTCCATGGTCTTGCAGATCAGGCTAGTTAGGCTGATGGGTCTATAATTTCCTGGATCTGTGGATGCTCCACTTTTGTGTAAAGGAATGACAGTGGCTGTCCTCCACTCAGCTGGGACAAAGCCAGTACTCAGGCATAGGGCATCTAATGGTGCTGCAAGTTCCTGCCTGAGTTCATGTAGGATGCAACCTGGGATATTATTGGGTCTCATGGAGGCTGTATTTTTTACCTTTGAGAGAGCAGTGATAACCTGATCCCTAGATATAAGGGGAAGGGGGCAGGTATTGGGAATGTCCTGATTTATTGATGGGGGGTGGGGTGAAATCTTCACTGAATCTGTCACCCAGAAAGTTTGCTATACTGTATCTATGGCATTTGTATATGTGGTGTCCTTCACCACCAATTCTGAACAGATCTAGGTGCTTCCTTTGAGACTGCGGACATATGTGAAGTAGTAGATGTGGTCAATTTGGACTCAAAGTTTGCTTTAGAGGATTTCACTAGTGCTCTTATTTGCTTGTTCAGGCTAAGGAGAATGTTTTTCCAGTTTGGCACCTGCTCCTTCTTGGTCCTGGACAGCATATTATTTCCTTTGTTATAGAGTTTATTTATTGCAGATGTCCACCACACAGGATTACTCTTCCTTGCGGAGGATGATTTAGTCCTGTCAAGTATTCCTGACTCCATGCATCTATATAAATACTCGTATAGTGCTTTGGTATAGTTTTGGATATTGGTGCCAGTTCCTAGAGAGGGGGAGGGGGCTGTGAAGCTGTTTATACCATCCCTCTGGAGATTTGTGTCCAAGACACTCCCCCTTCTGTGGAATAGACTCCTTCTCCACGTCAAGCAGAGTACCTCATTAACCCTTTTTAAGTGCAACCTGGATAACTGGATGGGGAACAGACAGAACACCCCTGGGATTCCACCTGTGTCCCTGCTGGACAGGGGCATTGGGTGCTGACTTGTCAGAACATGCGCTAAATTCTTGACAAGGCTTGGAAGGGCCTCAGGGCCTATAGCCTAGTAACTTCCTGCGATCCTATGATCCTATAATCAGCTTTAGAAAAGTTTTTTGTTTGACTCTAGCTAAAGGGGAGTTGGGGGAGATGGTGACTTTGAAAGTGACCACATTATGGTCAGATCTTAGCAGGGAGGATGATACTGCAGGGATGCTACTGTGGTTACTCATGTTGCTTAATACCAAGTCCAAGATATTATCGGTTCTATATTAGAATTGCAAAAGCTGAGTTTTGCAAATACAAGTTCATCGACACATAAATGTCGAAGTCCTAAAAGAACAAAGTACAAAAATAGCGAAATCAGAATGCCGAACATCCTTTTTTTGGCCAGCAGGGTGATCGTGGGGATGAGGAAATAAATCCTTTTCCCCACTGTAGTGTGGTTTCAGAGTTGGTATATTTAAGTAGGGGGGGGTGCTGGGGGGCTTGCCCCCCTGCAAAAATGTTTTAAAAAGTGTTTTGCATTAGGTTTGTTCCATCAGGTTTACCTTACCTGTATGGCGCTGTTGCTTCCGGGAATACGTTCGACATAGTCATTTTTGCTTTTTTAGTGCTTCACTGTCTTCAGACTTCAACAATTATGTGTCAATGACTTTGTATTCGCGAAAGTAAGCTTTCGCAATTATAATATAGATCTGATATTATCACCTCTTGTGGGGGTATTGACTAGCTGTTCCAAAACATTTGCATTGACAAAATCAAGGAATCTCTGGGCATTTGTGTTCTGGCATGAGTAGTTCTTCCAGTCTATGTTTGGGTAGTTAAAGTCACCCAGAATCAGGGTAAAGGATTGAATCTTGATAGATTTGAAGAGGTCCAGATAGGCAGATTGGGCATCTTTGGGAAGTACTGGTTTTATCATTTCATGACAATATAGTAACTGGCAATAAATCACACATAGTCATTTATTATTGGTTACTCGCTTTTTTCAAAGTTATTATGTATTAACTTATTTATTTATTTTTGCTTTAGTGAAATTAACATACAGAAATTGAATAGGGAAAAAATAATAGGTTGGATATACATCCATAGTACTACTGAAAAAGGCATACCATCAATGTGTCTGTAGCATCATTTGGTTGAGTAATGGAGATAGTATGGAAGAATGTCTACTATATCTCCAAAGTTCCATTTCGCCAAACTCTCATCTAGATGAAAAACACATGAAGATTCAGCCCTTTGAAAATAAACACAAATGACATATTTGTAGGGGAACAAGCTCCTGAACCCCCTCACCCATGTGTGGATTCACCCACACACATGCTTATTTATGCTGGCTAAATGGTCACAAAGGCATGGAGAAAAGAGAAAACACCATCAACAGTTTATTGTTGCCAGTTTACACTTAGAAATTTCACCACAAATAATTTTATTTGCAAAACTCCACTGACTGATATTTAAATCAGCATGTTAATATGTTAGGTGTAGGGGTTGTGGGTCTACAGTATAACTTACAGGATTGGGGTGGAATGAACATGCTCTGAAATGTATTGAGCAGAGAGCTTACTTTTTGATGAGATCAGGTGGCTGTGAAGAATGCCGTGAGTAAACCCGTAATTGTAAAAGCTGTGGTTTGAACCAAGGCAGGATACAAGCAGTTTGATTGTAGACAAGTGTACAAGACTGATGCTATTCTTTATTCTGGGACAGAAAACATAATGAGTAAGTGTCCATTGCGATCATGGCAGACTTCATACAATAACAGCTGATGGACATTATAAAAAAATATAAAGACTGGAACTGTGGAGCAGGGCTTCTTAAATAAGAATATTGAAACTACTGTTGTGTGCCAAAGGCCCCGCACTCATAGCAATAGTAGTACTTATAATAAAAGTCAGAGAAGGACAGTTCAGTTATATAGGATAATGACACAGCCGAAGAATCCAGAAGCAAAAAAGAAGTTATGTCTTACCATAACGTTCCATCTGTGTTGTTGATCTTCTTTTATTCATCACTGATGGGTTTGGTTCCAAGCCCTCAGAATCGAGTTGGCCTATTACCAAGCTCATGCCAGCCAAAAAACTCTTGAGCTAAGCTTCTACCCAGAATGCCCTTCTCCCTGTTACCTCAGATCAAGTTTGCTGAAGATAGAGAAGTAAAGCCAAGGCCACTTCTGTGCAAATGCCCTAGTACACCACCTGGACCCAAAGCACCCCCCAGGAGCCTTTGGTGGGGGAAGGGGGTGGGATGTGATGAATTAAAGAAGATCAACAACACAGATGGAACGTTATGGTAAGACATAACTTCTTTATCTAATGTTATTAATCTTCTTTCCATTCATCACTGATGGGACAGAATCCCAAGCTACCTTGAGGTCCCTGGGTGGCCCTTATGGGAGAACATTCCTGAGTACCATTCAGCCAAATGCAGCCCTCCCTCTGAAGACCTAGTCCAATTTGTAATGATTGATAAAGGTATGAGGTTTAGCCCAAGTGGCTGCTGCACAATTGTCATCCATGGAAGCCCTAGAATGGAAAACTACAGATGTTGCCCTAGATCTAGTGGTGTGAGCTTTAACCTTTGGCATAGGTTCCTTTGTAAGGGAGTAGCTTTAGCCATTTTGATAATGTAACCTTGGAAACAGAGCGTCCCATTCTAGGTCCAGAAAAGGAAATAAAAAGCTGTTCAGACTTACGCATGGGCTTGGTCCTGTGTAGGTAGAATCTTAGTTGCCTATGTACATCCAAGGAATGTAGCCAGTACTCTCCTTTATTGGAAAAAATTGGGAAAGAACACAGGTAGGTCAATGGTCTGGTTAAAGGAAAAATCAGAAACAACTTTGGAGAGGAAGGATGAGTTTGTCCAGAGTAATACTCTGTCTTTATGGAAGATCAGATAGGGCCTCTGGACACACAACACCTGCAGCTCTAAAACCAATCTGGCAGATGTGATGGCTACTAAGAACAAAAATTGCAAGGACAAGAACTTTAAGTCACACTTTGCTGCAGGTTCAAAGGGGGATTGAGTCAAAAACTAAAGGACTAGAGTGATGTTCCATGGTTCTACAGGCTGTCTGACAGGAGGCCCGATGTGAGAGGTTCCCTTGAGAAAGGCTTTACATAGACGTAAGGAGATAAGAGGGGTGCCATCTAGAACATTGTGGAAATTAGAAATCGCCACCAGGTGTACTCGTGTGGTAGAAGCAGAGGGTCCATTATCAAAAAACTTAGACAGATATTTCTGCATTGCAGACACTGGAGACAAGTACAGGTCTAGCATGTTACCCTTAGACCACACTGACAACCTTTTCCATTTATCCTAATATAGTCTTCTGGTGGACGGTTTATGAGAAGCCAGAATGATGTCCCAAACAGGTGAGGTGAGATTAGATTGCCTGGCAACTAATGGAAGTGGAGAAACCCAGCTGTTAGCTTGAGACTGGACAGATTTGGGTGGCTCAACCCTTGGGGGTGAGTAATGAGATCTGGAAGACGGTCTAGAATCCATGGCGGGTATACTAGGTGAGGCCGAAGGAAGGGGAACCAAACTTGTTGAGGCCAGAATGGGGCTATGAGGATCACCTTGCATCTCAACCAAAGAGCTTTCTTCAAGAACTGTGGGATTAGTGGGATGGGGGATAAGCATAAAGAAGTCCTGTGGGCCAATCATGGATCAGAGCATCCCTCAGGGACTCCCCCTCTGGGGGGAACAGGACAAAATAGCTGCTGCACTTGTTGTTCAATGGGGAGGCAAAAAGATTGCAGAAAGGCTGGCCCCAATGGCTGAAGATTTCTGTTACCACCTCAGGATTGAGGGACTACTCGTGAGGCAGGAGGATGCATCTGCTCAGTTCATCTGCAATCACGTTGGAGCTTCCCAGGATATGCGTTGTTATCAGAAAGTGGTTGGAAGCTATTGTCCACTGCCAGATTCTCATGGCCTCTCGACAAAGGGGGTAGAACTTGGTTCCTCCTTGCTTGTTGATATACCAGACCACTGACATATTGTCTGACTGAATTGCAATCATCCCAGAAGGGAGAACCGGGTGGAATGCCTGCAGTGTTAACAGCACCACTCTCAGTTCTAGAACATCGATATGCAGGTTGGCCTCTAAGGTGGACCATGTGCCCTGGACTGTCTTTCCCTGGAAATGGCCCCACCACCCAACCAGGGAAGCATCCGTGGTCACAATGGCCTTGGGCTGAGGAGACTGGATTGGGTGACTCCAAAGTTCTACATCTGTTCTCATCCACCAAAGAAGGTTCTGCTTGCAGGAGCTGGTTATATAAATCTGGGAACTTAGGGGGTGGTAGTTCGGGAACCACTGCAAAAGAAGTAGCCATTGCAATATTCACATGTGCAGCTTTGCCAGGGGCACTATCAGGATTGAAGCTGTCATGGATCCTCGGGCCTGAAGAACCCCCCTTGCTGAGACTTTTGTTTGACAGAGTATCACCCGGAGCTGGAGCCTCAATCACTGGAGTCTGTGGGTTGGGAGTGACACTAGACAGGACCAGGTGTTGAACACTGCTCCAATGAATTCTATTTGCTGCATAGGAGCAAGGTTTGATTTCTCCCAGTGTATTGTTATCCCCAAAGTTTTTGCCAGAAAGAGGGTGTAATGTAGGGCTGTTACCAGCAGATGCTTGGTGGGGGTGGTGAGGAGTCAGTCATCCAAATATGGAAACACTCGGAATCCTTGTAGTCTCAAATGAGCTGCGACCACTGCCATACACTTGGTGACCACTCTGGGGGCTGTAGAGAGACCGAATGGCAGGGCACAAAACTGATAGTGACTAGCTCCCAGACAGAAGTGAAGCAGACTCCTGGAGCGTTTGTCCATTTTGATGTGGTAATACACGTCCTGGAGATCTATCAAGCACATCCAATTGCCTTCCCTTAAAAAAGGGAGAATGGACTGAACCGTGACCATCTGAAATTTGGTTTGGGTGACAGACTTGTTCAAGCTCCTGAGATCCAGAATGGGTCAGCAGTTCCCTGTCTTTTTTGGCACTAAAAAGAATCTTAAGTAGAATCCAGATCCGCATTGTCTGGTGGGACTGGTTGGATGACTCTTTTTTGAGACAGCTTTATTATTTCAGAAGCTGCATCTTCTCTTTGACTGGGTGGAATGTCGGAAAGCTTTTTTGGAAGCATAGGTTGACAAGAAAGGGGAATGGTGTAACCTCTGGTGATTATACACTGCACCCAATGATCAGTGGTAATAGAGTGTCAGGCAGCTTTGTGTAGAGAAAAACAACCCCTGACTGCCTCCAGAGATAAGCAATCAGGCTCTTCAGGAGCACTGGTAAGGCTGTCCAGAGAAGGAGTCCCTGGAGCACTGGTTACGAGGACCCCCTCTGCCCCTGTAGGGGCATCTTCTGGAATTGTCACCCCCTCTGCCCCTGGAGGTATCATCACCACATGCGGCACGGAAAGGACCCTAAGATTTCTTTATGCCACATTTTCCCACTCCTCTGATTCCTTGAAAAGAAACATTGAGGGTTGGAAAACCATAGTCCTATGGCAGACAGGGTCTTGACATCTTGCTTGCACCTGGCTAATGTGTCCTTCACCTTGGAGCCAAAAAGGAAGGATGCTTTGATGGGAACATCCAAAAAGGAAGATTTGAAGGGATCTGTGAGGTCACACATGTGCATCCAGGCATGACATCTCATGACAATCCCTGAGCCTACCAGTCTAGCCACCCCTTCAGTTACATGTGATAGCAATCTCATGGATGAGTTGGAGATCAATTCCAGGGTTGCGAGCTGCAAGGCAACTTTGTCCCTTACCTCTTCAGGCACCTGTCCTGTGAGTGTTCCAGAGAGTTCGAAGATCAAGTCCCTCTGGAGCCTCATAAAATGTGTCAAGTAGTTCAGAGACCATATGGCAAGGGTCCCTGATGCATAAACTCACTTCCCAAGTCTGTCCACCTCCTGGGACTCTCTGTTGGGTGGGTGGACAGCAGGACTCTCTTCAGCCAAGTCCTTTTTTGTGGTTGCCGCCACCACTATAGCGTTGACTGGTAACCCTCTGGATCAATGAGGGTTCTCCTCGGGTGGGGAAATAATTTTTGTCAGGTCTCCAAGGGATCACCTCAATGGAATCAGGGCTCTTCCAAGCATACTGCACTATGAGCTGGATGAGCTTATTGGCAGGTGGGGTCACCCAAGAGGTAGATGGCCGGGCGCTCAAAGCCTGCAGGAGCACAGATTCTTCAGATGAATCCACGTGCTTCCTCTTGCACGATCTCTTTCGAGGGGCTCCTCAGTGGGGGCCTCTGAGGAAGACTCAGAAGAGCGGGTACCTTGAACAGGTGTGTCCTGTGGCTTCTCTGCTCGGTGCCCTAGGGAGGTGGTCCATGGCAGCTGTAGCTCAGGGGGCAAGAAATGGGGTTCCAACTTTGATGGAGTGCTTCCAGAAATAAGAGTCCTCTCCATCACAGGAAAAGTAGGTCTGCCCAAAGAGGGATGGGATAGTAAGATGGAGTCCATGGAGAAACCAACCTACGTCCCGTAGGTGGATGCATCTTAGAAGGTGTGGGTATCCCCCTGGCTGCCAACAGCTGGTGCACAAGATGCACCACATCGAGTTCTGACAAGCTCCTGGTGGATCTAGTGGATACTCCTGATGGAGAGTCAGGTCGATCAATGAATGGGCTATACATCTGACCCATGAATGGATCTATGGTTGGAGAGTATCTGGTCAATGGTGCAAGGACTGCTGGCACCGATGTCTCAAGTTTCGAGACTGGGATTAATGGGGTCAAGTCCAGCTTAGTTGAAACAACACTCGGTGCCAAAGGGACACTCAGAGCCAAAGTGGGGGGTTCCAATGTTATAGCAGAGGTAGGCATCGAAGGTGTGCACTGAGCGGGAGTGGCCACCAGTGCTGAAGTCATAGCAGGTGTGGTGAGGTCTATTGTCGGTGCCAGAGGCAGAATCATCAGAGCCGAAGTTGGTGCCGATATCATAAGTTTTGAGGTGCTCAGAGCTGAAAAGGGCAGTGCCATCGAGGCTGATTTATGCTCGGAGAACAACTTAGGACCTTTTGGCTTCACAGGCTTACTCTGATCACCCAAGGGTGAAGACAGAACTGAGTGGGACCTCTTTTTGTCTTTAGTTGGAGGGGCTGAGACCTCCATCACAGAAATGGCCTCTGAAAAGGGGGACTTAAGTAACCCTTTCAGTATCAATTTATTCTTGCACTCATTCAGAGTCCATTGACAAAAACACTGACAAATGCCAAAGGGAGGTTGTACCAAAAGATGGGGCACCCCCAAGCAATATACACAATAATTGTGAGAGTCACTATTAGGTAACTTGCCATTACATGAAGTACAGTGCTTAAACCCAGAAGTACCTTTCTTACCTTATTTTGGGAGGGTGGCCTAATGGTTAAGGTGTTTGCCTTACAAACACAAGGTGTAGGGTTTGAGTCTCACAAGGGATAATTCGCTAGGCTTACAATGGCTCGCAAGAGCAGTTAGCTTTGTACTAACCTACTAACATATGTATGTATCCGACATCTTGAAAGAGAGACACAACAGGCTAGCACCTCAAAGACAAAATCCAAACAAGTTTGTTCTATCAAATCAGACAAAGTTCAAACCACACAGCAAAAGAGAAATATATCTAGCAGAAGAAAATATTATTGAAAGGAAAGGGAAGAAATACCAACTATGGTATTGGAGGAATACCACAAGGGTAAGGAGAAAGGCCGTACCAACAATGGTATTTGAAAGTTTACCAACAGGTAGAGAAAAGGAAGAAAAGGAACAAGATCTAATTATAATCTAACACAAGAAAGACTAACGCTCACTAAAGTAAGAAATATCAATGAGTTTTCGACACAAAATAAAAAGTTTTCAATTAGCTGAGAGCTTGGCTGAAACGCGGCTTTACGGCTACATGGCAAACGAGATCTGCGGTAACAGGGAGAAGGGTATTCTGGGTAGAAGCTTAGCTCAAGAGATTTTTAGCTGGCATGAGCTTGGTAATAGGCTGACTCAGTTCTAAGGGCTCAGAACCGAACCCTTCAATGATGAATGGAAAGAAGATCAACAACATCAGAGCATACATTAATCAGTATGGGAGGGAACTCTGAAAAGGACAAGGGAAATAAAAAATGTGTGAATAGCACTTATTGCATATTTGTACTGGAAATTTTAATGAAGCATATATAGAATAAATGTAGGTGATGAGTTTAGTATGTGGAAAGAGACTGTGCCTGGTCTCTTACTGTAATTCAAGCTCTACAGAAAGTTGCCATTAAACACTAAGAAAGGCCCATGTAATTAACTGTCAAAAAATAATCTGTATTTTCATACAATTAATGTGATACACAAAAGTACAATGGTTTCAGCAGAGCTTTAACTAAGGAAGAAATGCAGTATGTCAACCTTTTCTGATGTTGCATGTGAGACACATTTATTTTATTTCATTGTGGACAGCAAAATACAGAATTGTAATATCTCATGAGTACCTGAGGAAATTATGCTATCTACAGCATGCTGGGACAAGAGAAAATATATATTTTTACTGTCAACCTGACTGCTACAGATACAGAATTTGTCTCTCATATAAACTGTTGTATTCAGGCATCTGTCCTTATAATATATATATATATATATATATATATATATATATATATATATATATATATATATATATATATATATATATATATGTATATCCATTATTAAGTATAGTGAGGAATTCAAAATTAAACCATTATAGGTTCATAGGTTCATTTATTGTTACTATGTTGTTACTAGGCTAATGACTACTAGGGCCCTTACAAGCCTAGCTACTCATCCCAAACCCATTTGGATCCAGAGTATCTTGGGCATCTACATGTACATGTTAGTAGGGGGGTAACTAAAGGATTTCTCAAGAGGGTTAGTTAGGATACTTTCCTTTTTGATGGCCTCTGTCCATAAGGTACATGTGGAGACAGACCAGGGATAAATTTGTGATTTCACATCAGATTGTCAAGGTTTTGTTTGAATACTTCAGGGATGAAATCTGTTTTACATGGATGGGAAACTTATTACACTGTGCGGGGATTCTTTTGGACACATATTTGTCTCTCCAGCCCATTTTGTTTATATCACAAGTGAAGTTCAGATCCCTAGAGCTAGTGTTTCTGGTGCTGTTTTTTATGCATGTGCAACAGATCCATCAGAGCTGGATCTGACAAAGCCCTATAAACTAGGCAATAACCATGTCCCAACAGCCTGTAAAAGACTGAATACACAGACAGAGACTTTATGCGATCAGTGTAGGACAGAGTATTCGTGCCCTGAATTCTCCTGACGAAAAAGCCTTTGTGGGCATTCCAACTGTTGCAAATGTCTGGTTAGATACATTTCAAAGGAGGCATTGTATTCAATGACAGGTTTGATAAGGGCCAAGTAGAGTGGTACTATAACTTCCTTGGCTCTGAATGCAATGCCCTTAACTATATGTTAGATGACATAGAATGATTGTATTACTATCTTAGCTATATGTTGGTTAAAGGCCAGATTGATGTCTACATATGTTCTCAGATCCCTAACTAATGGGTCACCTTTTAGGAGTATTTTAACAATGGAATAATTAACTTGTGTTGACAGTTTCTCTAAGGGCATTATAATGCATTTTTGGCATTAAGTTTTAGGCCATGGCTTAGGTACCAGTCATTTGCCTATATTAAACCCTCTTGATAGATGTTGGTGTCTTTGGGTGTAATCTATAATAGCTTCCAGTTTACAGTCATCTGTGAGCTTGGTCAGGCAGAAGACTTGAACATTAGCTTTGACTTCTGAGAAGTAGATGCCAAACAGGATCATGCCCATAACAGAGCCCTGGGGTGACCAGTATCTTGTTGGAGGTGGTCTCACTGATCCTGACTTTGTGGGTCCTGTCTGTGAGCCAGCTGGCAATCCATCAAGCTATGTAGGGATTTATGCCTAGCTCAGGTTGAATTCCTGAGTAAATATACTGCATAATAAGTGGGAAAACTGTTTGTTACATGTAATAACAGTTTCCTCCATTCATAGAAGGGATTTAACACATCAGCAAAAATGTCAAGCCCATCAGTAGAAAGTGTAAGGCAAGCTATGATATTTTCCACATATTCCAGTGACAATTATAAGCCCATTTTAAACCATATTAGAAAACACAGATGTAATAGTCAGTACTGAATTGATCTGCATTTTAATGGTATCAGTTATTCAGATTTGATGTCATCACCAGTGTCCTAGCTGACAAACTCAACACCAGTTTCACTATACACATGCGTCCATGCATTTCTCCTTTGTTCCACAAACTATTTCTCCCCTAAAATCACTTTAGATTAAGTCCTGTAAGCTTTATCCAAAACCAGAAACAGTAGCCCTTTGAGCATACCTCTCAAAAGTCTGGGCAAAGCCACACATAATGGGGGTGAAGGCACAAAAATAAGAACAATGTTTTAAATATTGCTTTTACAAACTTAGAAATTTGATACAATAACAGGTTTTGCATTAGTGTGGATTTTATGAAGGACACAAAGTCTAAAACTGAAATGTCTGTCATTATTTTCTGACTTCATTCCTCAAAGATTTGTCAGTAAACCACAATTTTATGAGAAACAGACCAAAAATGTGAAGCAAAAATGTGGACATTCTGCAAAACACCTTGATAACTGAGAGGTATGCCTTTTGGCTCTGACAACATATCTGATTGTATACTAGTCATTGCTTTCCTGCCTTAGCCCTTTAGAGATTCCATGCAAGATGTCTGGAACTGCAATAGTGTTATAAATACACAGGGATGTCCTCATCACAGATGCTAACAGTTATTGACCAATTAGTCTCCCAAGTATCATTTGTAACGTCATGGAATGTCTCATAGCCAAAATTAATAGCAATGAAAGTGAAGGCCTGCAGTACCCTTGACCCTAACCAATCTGCCTTTTTGAATGACAAATCATGTCTGCTCAGTCTACTCTGTTTCCTTGAAGCAGTTACTGAAGCCACAGTCAAGGTCATGTCTGTTCATACTGCTTATCTGGAAGTGGCCAAATATTATGTTTCAGTTTCCAGTGTTGGTATTATTGGAAAACCCACCTGCCTTATGATTATCTCTGGCATAAACTGCTGGATGAATTAACTGGTGGGGTGGTTAGAAGGTACCTTATTCATACAAAGATGTGTCACTATTGATGTCCCATAGGACACAGTCCTTGGCCTTCTCTTCTTTGGCATCTACTTCTCTGTCATGAAGGTAGACGGCAAAGGTCAATGACTAACCAAATTTTCACTTTATTATAAACTGAGTGCTTTTTTTAGCTCCTCTGTGGACACATCTGGTACACTGGCCATGGGCTCAAGCACAATGGCAAAAATGTGCTGTAGTGTCATTAGAGAAACAATTCTATCAAAATGCATATTCTGTGTATGTTCTTCCCTTAAAACTGACACAGCTATCAGGGCTCTAGCACATTCATTGATAATGTACTATCCTTTGACCACCATGGTTTATAGGAAATTGTTCTGACTTCACTCATTTATTATTAAAGGCATATCCTTCAGAAATAAGGAAGTCAATAAAGAACACAGTGCCCATGTTGGCATGTACCTCCCCAAATACCTTAAAACCAATGATTCCTAATCAAAATTCACAAGACTGAGCTTCTTGATTTACCTGGATAGATTAAAAACGTTATCACATTCTCTGCTTCAAACAGGCTTCTGCATGGTGATCTTTACTTATCCTTTTATTCTATGAAAGACCTCATTCAACTACAGAAAACTATTAAAGCTAGGAATACACAGTCTGAAGATCTCAGTATTCACTACAGCATAAACTGGACCTGGAAATTCCTTCTTCATATTTAATTCAAGTGTGTGCGTGTGTATGGAAATGGCTTCTTCATATTCAGTTTGAGTGTGTGTGTGTGTGTGTGTGTGTGTGTGTGTGTGTGTGTGTGTGTGTGTGTGTGTGTGTGTGTGTGTGTGTGTGTGTGTGTGTGTGTGGAAATTGATTCTTCATATTCAGTTCAAGTGTGTGTGTGTGTGTGTGTGTGTGTGTGTGTGTGTGTGTGTGTGTGTGTGTGTGTGTGTGTGTGTGTGTGTGTGTGTATGTGTGCGTGTGCATGCATGTGGAAATTGCTTCTTCATATTAATTTCAAGTGTGTGTGTATGGAAATTGCTTCTTCAATTGAAGTCAAGTGCATGTGTATGGAAATTGCTTCTTCATATTCAATTCAAGTGTGTGTGTGGAAATTGCTTCTTCATATTCAGTTCATGTGTGTGTGTGTGTGTGTGTGTGTGTGTGTGTGTGTGTGTGTGTGTGTGTATGGAAATTGCTTCTTCATATAAGTGAATGGAAATTGCTTCTTCATTCTCATGTGTGTGTGTGTGTGTGTGTGTGTGTGTGTGTGTGTGTGTGTGTGTGTGTGTGTGTGTATGTGTGTGTATGTGGAAATTGCTTTTTCATATTCAATTCAAGTGTGTGTGTGTAAATCACTTCTTCATATTCAATTCAAGTGTGTGTGGAAACTGCTTCTTCATATTCAATTTGTGTGTGTGTGTGTGTGTGTGTGTGTGTGTGTGTGTGTGTGTGTGTGTGTGTGTGTGTGTGTGTGTGTGTGTGTGTAAATTGCCTCTTCATATTCAATTCAAGTACGTGTATGTGGAAATTGTTTCTTCATATTCAATTAAAGTGTGTGGAAATTGCTTCTTCATATTCAATTAAAGTGTGTGGAAATTGCTTCTTCATATTCAATTCAAGTATGTGTGGAAATTGCTTTTTCATATTCAATTCAAGGGTATGTGTGGAAATTGTTTCTTCATATTCATTTCAAGTGTGTGTGTGTGTGTGTGTGTGTGTGTGTGTGTGTGTGTGTGGAAATTGCTTCTTCATATTCAATTCAAGTGTGTGTGTGTGTGTGTGTGTGTGTGTGTGTGTGTGTGTGTGTGTGTGTGTGTGCGCACGTGTGTATAAAATGCCCCAGTTAGGTATACCTGGTGGTTAGTGTTAGTCAGGCTCAAACCCTGTACCTTTGGTACAAAAAGCAAGAGCCTGAATTCTCTACCCATAACATCACCTTTTTTGTGATTCAAAGAGTTGCATCCATAGCTCTGAACTGTCCATATTTTTCACAGAATAGCTGGAATGTTTAGCTCATACTTTTGGACTGTTCCTCTTAAAAGTTGTGGTTTTCTGGCAAATCAGTGAGAACTGAATTCACTAAATAATGATAGCCATTTAAGTTTCAGTCTCTGTCAGGAAACACATGGCAACACACAACATTTTATTCAAGCATCTTTCTAAGATTATACAAGCAATGTTTAAAATGTGTCCTTGGTTTTGCGCCTTTGCCCCCTCCCCCCAATACATTTTGGCTTTTTCCAGATTTCTTGTGCTGCAAATTTGAGAGATATAGTTGAGTCCCACATGGATTTTGCAAGGAGCTGAGAGCTTCAGGGGAACAGAAGTGTAATGCTGGTTATGCCAAGTCTGTTTGCATTGTTAGTATCACAACAAGTAGTATACTTGCTCTTGATGCAGAAGGCTGTGGGTTCTACTCCCATAGTATGTAGATGGATTGCAGATACTGTAGTGTGTTGTACTTTAAAGGGGGTGAATTCTGCAGTCCTGAGAATGTCCTCCTTTGGAGAAGATACCTAGTAACTATGAAACTGTTATTAGTTTGTCATCCATTCCCTGTTGCAATATTACTAGCTTATCATTTTTAATGCAACATAGGCAATTTATTCTTCAAGGGCAACAGGACTTTATTTATAGATGAAACAATGAAATATAAAATGATTTGCTAGGAGCAACATCTTCATTAGTTACAGATCTCTTTAATGTGGAATTATTTAGATGACTTTTACTTCTCCATAGATTGTGCATATTTATTTATATTGGTGGATTGTAATGACAGAAGTTTGAGTAGACTTTTATGATGGAAATGTTCTGATTTTGGGAAGTTTTGTCATTGTTGATTCATACATTTTATTTCATTCCTTACTAGAAAAATGTTTAAAACAATACATTTAAAACACGGTCTAACAAGTGTGCTGTATTATGCAAGGAATGTAATTTAATACAATCAGGAAGGTGAATCAAAGAACACACGTATGTCTGTAAGGGGCCTGTGATTTGAAAACAGCCCAAAGGTAAACTTAATCTGCCACTGGCCAGATTCATTTTCTTTGAATGTGGATTTCAATGCTGTTTCAATGGATGTGAGTTCTAAGGGTAGAGAAGTTTTAATGCTAAGTCTATTTTCACAGTGTTTGTGATATAAAATTTAAAATAAAAGTTTTAAATTAAATCCAAATAATCATTGTAGACGTAAAGCATAAAGCAGTATGCACGTTACAGTGTTTATGGTAAATGGGGAGAAATAGACAAGTAATGGGACACTGGAATGGCTGCAGTGTGGGAGGACTGTGTATGGGGGGTTCTATTTGACCATGATTTTGTGAGGGGTAGCAAACTCATAGTCATCTGCGGGTGGCACAAACTCTAGCTACGCCACTGGTTTAAAGCAATTATTTTCACACAAAACTCTTGTTGGACATTTGTATTTTCAATCAGAAAGTATATGTGAATTGTGTTCACAGAAATGTGTATTCACTCAGTTTACCTGCATCCAAGTGTGTGTGTGTGTGTGTGTGTGTGTGTGTGTGTGTGTGTAGCAAGGATGTCAGACCACAGCCTCCCTTGTCATGAGGTGGATGGGGACTTATTCTACTTTAGAAAAGCTGTTTTTTGCACTGTTTTATGCTAGTCAAGCATGCTTCTGTTTTGACCACTGTGCCTTCAGAAACCCATCCACAAAAGAAGAGTCATAGTTCCTCTCCTACAGAACTCCCAAATATTAGCTAGTGCACAACAGCACCTGTTAAATACAGCTATTAAAGCTAGAGCATATTTAAAAGTAACTAAATATAGCCATTTTAGAAGACAGGAGAAACATGATAATAGCACATGCACTAGATATGATTATAGCTGCCAAACAAATGTTATTAATAGACAAACAACCAGGCTATAAAATCCATATCATATGTAGCATCATCATCACAACTGATATAAATTCCAGGTAGATAGTAAACCCTCAAAACCTTCAAAAGATACCTGAAGTCCCTGCCCCAAATTAATGAAACGCATAAGAGAATATATATCCCATATAACACTGAAACAGAATCATGTACTCAGCAACCATAATCTCACAACATAATATGAAATGCAGTGATCATTCAAACATAAAGCAGCTCTCAAAGACCTCCAATGAAGGAGACACCTTTTTGTAAAAATCAATGACAGCAGCTTAAATAGGCAACTGAAAACCAATGACTCATTGCTGCTCATATAAATTAAAAAGAAAAATCAAAATAATAAGACAAATTAAAACGAGGATATTTGTAATATAAATCACCCATTGGCCTTTCAAATTCTGAAGCCTGTAATTCCAATTTACAGAATATGGGAGCTTCAAGTGCAGAAGAAGGGAATATATACTAAGAGTGAGTTTAGGGTATCTCTGAGTATTCCTTCTTCTCCAAAGTACAAAGACCTCAAAGTCAGCATACATAAGTAGCCGGGATTTTATGCTAAATGAATAGCAATAGTCCCCAAGGTTACCCAAAAGTGATGATGATATAATGGTCTCAAACAGGGAGGAGCCAATCATGTTTGAAAGTAGTAATGTATACTGCACATATTTTATACCTAAATTTCATCTTACCCCATCCAAATTATGTCATGTGGCAAGCAATAAAGCTGAATATTTATAGACTAAATAGAAAGGGAAAAGTCTGTGTGAGTGTGTGTGTGTGTGTGTGTGTGTGTGTGTGTGTGTGTGTGTGTGTGTGTGTATGTGTGTGTGTGTGTGTTGTTTAAAAGGAGGAAAACATGAAGGAAGAATATGCTGACTTCAGTTCTCTTTGATTTCCATATCAGCTTTAAGCGTAATAACAGTCTTCAATACCATATTATGATATCAAAGCAAAGTAACAATTTGTAAAACAAACCCCATAGTATGTGAGTAAAGTTTAATAAAAATGCTATTATTGCATTCTAAACTAAATGAGAGTCCTTGCATAAAATGTCTTGAAAGAACAAACTTTCCCAAAGAGTTCATCAAAGGGTTGTCATGGATCTAGTTGTGTGAACTTTAGGAAGTCTTGGTAGAGAAATGCCTTATCAAGAATAGATCCAAGAAATGCAATCAGTTATTCATTTAGCCAATGTAACTTTAGAAACTGGGTAACCTAGTCGATTTGATGAGAAAGATACAAATAGCTGATCTGATTTTCTAATTTGTTTCCTTCTCTGTAGATAAAATTGCAATTGCCTGTGCACATCCAGGAGATGAATTATGTATTCTCCTTTCTTTGAAAATTTGGACAGAAAACTGGTAAATGAATGGATTGGTTAATGTCAGATTCAGAAGCCACGTTAGGTAAGAAAAAAGGGTTTGTTCTTAAAGTCACCCTGTCTTTATGGAAAATAATGTAGGGAGTCTGATGAGTGAGCCTGGAGTTCAGAACTTCTTTTTGCAGACATGATTGCTACTAAAAGGGCTGTTTTCTATGGCAGGAATTTTAAGTCATTTTTTGCTGAAGGTTCAAAGGGTTTCTAAGTCAGACCTTGCAGCACCACAGTCAGATCCCAGGAAGGAGAAGGGTTATTTATTGGAAGTCTAAGGAGAAAGGTGCCTTTCATAAAAGCTGTAAATAGCTTGGAAGAAGACAAGGAATGATTGTTATCTTATATGAAAATGTGGCTGCCAACTGTAGGCGAATCATAGAAAAACTAGCTCCTTCTTTGAAATATGCAGCCAGAAAATAAAGAACAGCAGAGACTGGGGCAGTAAACAGGTCAACATTATTTCTCGATGCCCAAAAGGAAATTCCTTGTCAACTCATCCATTTGCTCTTGTAAACGATCTTGGTGGGATCTTTTTGCGCAGATAAAAGAACAGTATATACTGGGGAAGAAAGCCTAGACTGTCTGGCTATTATTGGAACTGGAGAAACCATGTGGTTAGTTTGAGGGCTGGGATATTGGGATAGCTTATCCCTGAAGTGTGTGAAAGAAGATCTGGAGTTGGGTCCAGTATCCAGGGAATATAGCAAAGGTGAAACCAAAGGAAGAGGAACCATACCTGTCAAGGCCAGTAGAGGGCAATGAGGATGACTAAGCTCTTCAACTGGATTACTTTCTGTAAGAATTTGGGTATCAAGGGAAGTGAGGAATAAGCATAAAGGAGATCAGATGGACAAACGTGGACTAGAGCATCTTTCAGTGACTCTTTCTGGGGGGGATCAGGGTAAAATACCTGCTGCACTTGTTGTGGGGAGATGCAAATAGGTCGCAGCAAGGTTATCACCAACAGTGAAAAATTTCCTCCACCATCAATTGTTTGAGAGACCACTCATGAGACATCAGAATGGACCTGCTTAGTTTGTCCACTAGTACATTGTTTTTTCCCCAGAATGTGCATTGCAACTAGAAAGTGGTTGGTGGACAGCGCCTATTGCCACACTCTAGTAGTCTTTCGGCAGAGAGGGTAAGACTGGATTCCCACTTGTTTGTTAACATATCAGACTGCAGACATGTTGTCAGTCTTGAATTGCAATAATCCCTAGAGGAAGAGCATCTTGAAATGCGTGCAATACTAATAGGACTGCATTCATCTCCAGGACATTGACATGTGAATTTATCTCTTGGGAGGACCACGTGCCTTGGACCATCCTTTCCAAATAATGCCTCCCCTACCCCAAATGGGAGGCATTCACAGTCACAGTGGCCATTGGGGGGTAGTAAAACAAAGTGTCAGCCTACATAAATGTCATCTGACTGCATCGACCAATGGATGTGGTGTTTGCAAATCAGTGCAAGACTGACTGGAAAGGACAGATATTGTCAAAGAATAGACCATCGAAAAGCTAGAGTCCCTTGAAGAACACACATATTGTAACATTCTAAAGGAAGTAGGACTATTGCTGCTGTCATAGAACCCAGTGCTTGAAGAATGACTCTAGCTGAAGGAGACAGATGGGATAGAATCTGATGAACCTGAGATCTGAGTGTATCTTTGCAATGAGTTGACAAGGATGCAATTTGCATTGTCAAGTGCAGATGTGTGTCAATAAACTCCAGACTCTGTATTGATGTCAGATTTGACTTAGTGTAATTGAATGTTATTCCCAGTGAATGAAAAATCTGGAGAAAATATTCCCTGGTTTTCTTGAAGGCTATGCATAGTGGGGGCAGTGAGGAGCCAGTTGTCTAGTTATGGAAACACTTGGAATCCTTTTAGTCTCACGTGAGCTACCACAACTGCCATGCATTTGGTGAACACTCTGGAGACTGTGGTGAGTCCAAAGAGCAGGGCTCTGAATTGGTAATGACTGACACCTGGCTGAAAGTCTAAATATCTTTAGAAGTGCCTGTTTATTTTGATGTGACAGTATGTATCCTGAAGATCTACAGAGCACATCCAATCGTCTTTGTGAAAGAATGGCAGTATGGATTGGACAGTGACTATTCAGAACTTTGACATTTTCATGTACTGGTTCAGCTGCTTTCTTTTGTGGATTGGGAGTTGTGAAATGGTATGACGTAACCTGTGGGTATTATTTTTAGCACCCAGGTATCTTTTGTTATAGTAGCCCAGGCATCTGGGATGCAAGGACATTTATCCCCTGACTGCCTCCAGAGGAGGGCAGTCAGGCAGCACTTCAGGAATGCTGATAGGGTCTATCAGGAAAAGAATCATGGAAACCCTGATTTTGCAGGCCTTCTCTGCCTCTAGGGTGGTGTCTACCATTAGAACCACCTCCTCTGCCTCTAAAAAAGAAGTCATGTACTTACCACAGCATTCCATCTGAATTGTTTTTTCATTTCACCTCACATATGGGTTTGGATCTGAACCATCGGATGCAGCTTGACCATTACTAAGCCACTGGCAACCAAAAAACTCTTGGATACCTCCACTTACCCATAATGCACCTCTCCCTGTTACCTCACATCTTGTTTGCTAGTATTATCTCCAGGAAAGAAAGGTATAAAGAAAACTTATATATGACAGGATTGTAAGTAGACCATTTCTGGAGTATGGAGAAGATAAAAAAGGTGGCATAAATTATGCTTCCCGTTCAACCAGAAAACCAAGGTTGGGGGCTCAGAAGGAGGGGTTGTGAGAAGAAATGAAAAATTGACAATATAGATGGAACATTATGGTAAGTTCATAACTTCTTTATCTGATATTGTCAATTTTTCATTTTGGCCTCACATATGGGACAGAATCCACAGCTACCTTTATCCCAGATGGACTCATGGAAGAATATTCCTCAGAACCATCGAACCAAATGAGGCTCTTCCCCTGGAGACCAAATCCAATTTGTAATGAGTAATAAAGGTATGGTGATTTGTCCAAGTGGCCACTGCACAAATTCCATACATAGATGCATTACTCTGAAAAACTGCTGAAGTTGCCATTGCTCCGGTTGTATGAGCCCAAACCAGTTTAGGAAGAGCTACACCTTGTCTGTGGTAGATAAATGTAATGCAATCAGATAACCATTTTGCTAGAGTAACCTTGGATACTGGTCATCCCTTTCTCAGACCAGAAAAATAAATGAACAATTAATTTGCCTTTATAAATTCTTTTGTCCTGTGTAAATAAAAGCATAATTGCCTATGAACATCCAATAAATGCAGTACATATTCTCCTTTATTAGTGAAGCTGGGGAAGAAGATGGGCAGATTAATGGTTTGATTGATGTTAGTCTCAGAAACTACTTTAGGTTAAAAGGAAGGGTTGGTACGCAAGGAAACCCTGTCTTTATGAAAAATCAGGTATGGAGGCAAAGAAGATAAGGCCTGAATTTCTGATACTCCTCTAGCCAAAGTGATTGCTACTAGGAAAATGATTTTCCAAGATAACAATTTAATGTCACATGATGCTGCAAGTTCAAAGGGAGGTTGAACAATAAAATGTAGCACCAAATTAAGGTCCCAAGGAGAGGAAGCATCTTTGTGTGGTGGCCTTAGCAACAAAATCCCCTTCAAGAAGGTTTTGCAAAGCTTGCATGAGATTAGTGACAAATTATCATCCCCAATGTGAAAAACAGAGATAGCTGCCAATTGTACATTGATAGCAGAGGCTGCAGCCCCACTTTCAAAAAGATGAGCTAAGAATTCTAGAACGGAGTAAGCAGGGGCAGTGTAAGGGTCTAAATCACATTGTTGTGACCAGATTACACATCTCCTCCATTTGCTTTCATACAGCTTTTGAGTGGATTGTTTATTGGATGATATCAAAATATGATGGACTGGAGAGGAGAGCATAGGTTGTCTGGCTATAGATGGAATTGGAGGACCCAAGCTGTCAGCTTAAGGTTGGACAGATTGGGATGAATCATTCCTGTCAGATGTGACAGAAGGTCTGGAGTAGGTTCCAGAATCTTAAGTTTTTCCCGAAGGTGAGGCCAAAGAAACGGGAACCAGATTTGCCGAGACCAGAAGGGAGAAATGAGGATTACTTTCTCTTCAACCTGTTTGCTTTCTGGAGGAATTTGAGAATCAAGGGGGCTGGGTGAAATGCATACAGGAGACCAGAAGGCCAATCGTGAGTGAGAGCAACTTTTGGGGACTCCCCAGTTCAGGAGATCAGGGCAAAATAGCTGCTACATTTGCTGTTCATGGGGGATGCAAAGAGTTTTCAGCAGGGTTGGCCCCATTTGCAGAAAATTTCCTCTGCTACTTCCTGGTTGAGGGACCACTCGTGAGGCATGAGAATAGATCTGCTCACCCTGTCTGCAATCACGTTGGACTTTCCTGGGATGTGCTTTACTATAAGAAAGTGGTTGGACAAGATCACTCACTGCCACACTCTGATCACTTCTCGACACAGGGGGAATAATCTATTTCCTCCTTTCTTGTTTATGTACCAGACCACCGACATGTTGTCCAACTAAATTTCCCCTGTCCCCAGAGGAAGAGCAACCTGAAAGTCCTTCAATGATAGAAGCACTGCCCTCATCTCTAAGATGTTTATGTGTAAAATGGCCTCATCAGAAGACCAGATGCCTTGAACAGTCTTCCTCAGATAATGCCCCACCCCACCCTATCTGGGAAGCATCCTTGGTCAATGTGGCCTGTTAAGGGAGAAGAAAGGGTTGACCTTGCATTACTTTATCAAAATGAATTCACCATGATAGAGCTGTCCTGCAAGTGTCCGTAATAATTATTGGACAGGACATCGGTTGAGGATAATCGACCACTGTGCTTCCAGAAGCTACTGTAGTATTCCCATGTGGAATCTTGCCAGTGGTACCAAGACTATAGGGGCTGCCATTGATCCTAAAGCTCATAAGACATGATGGGCAGCTATCCTACTGTTCCAAAGTAGCATTTGTGTATGGCATCTGATCGGTTAGTACTTGGGATTGTGGTAGTCTTGCAATCATACTGTTTTGTGTCCAAAATTGCTCATATGAATTTTAGAGGCTGAATAGGTTCCAAGTGAAATTTTTCATAATTTATTGTTATGCCTAGATCTGTACAGATTTAGATAACTGAATCCCTTGCCCGAATAAGTAGATGCCTGGTAAGGGCGGAAATGAGCCAGTCATCCAAGTAGGGAAACACCCAGAATCCTTGTTGTCTCAAGTGAGCCACTACCAAAGACATGCACTTGAACACCCTGGGAGCTGTGGTGAGATCAAAGAGCAGTGCTCTGAACTGGAAATGACTGGTTCTTAGCCAGAAGTGCAAAAACCTTCTGGACCGCTTGTCCATTTTTATGCGGTATATGCATCCTGAAGGTCTGTGGAGCACATCCAATTGTCCTGTTCCAAGAAAGGAAGTACCATGACCATTTGGAATTTGTGGTATTGAACCGACTTGTTTAATCTGCTGAAATCCAGAACTGGTTTCCAGTCCCCTGTTTTCTTTGGAACTAAAAAGAACCTTGAGTAAGTTCTGAATCCTCTTTGGTCTGGGGGACCTCTTGAATGACTGTTTTGTCCAGCAGTTTCTGAATTTGAATAACTGGATGATCACTGTGACTGGGTGGAGCATCCAAGATTTTTCTGTTGAGAGGGGTGTCTTAGGAGAATAGAATTAGATATCCTCTGGATATTATCCTCTGCACCCATAAATCATTTGTTATTTTTAGCCAGGCTCTCCAGTGTAGGGATAGTCAATCCCACTTGCCTTCAGAGGTGGGCAATTGGGCCTCCATTTAGGAGCACTGGAAGGATCTCAAAAAGAATGGTTCTCTAGACCCTTGGTTCTGCTGGCCTCCTCTGCCGGGCAGGTGGCATCTTCCTGAATTTTTTCCCCTCTGCCTCTGGGGGAATCTCTCTCCACATGTGTCTTGGTAAGACCCCTGTGATGTTTTGAATTACATTTTGCCACCCCAGCTCTGACCCTTAAGGTATGGTCTCTGGTAGGGGGATGGAAAAATGTATGCCCACAGCAGAAAGGGTCTTACCCTCCTTCTCACACCTCAATAGCATGTCTTTAACCTTGGGGATGAAAAGGGACGTTCCATCAAACAGCATTGACAAAAGCAGACTTAAAAGGCTCCACAAAGTCACAGAGGCACATCCAGGCATGCCTTCTCATCAATATGCCGAAACCTGCCACTGCACTCATTCCCTCAGTTGTATGAGTGATAAGCTTCATGGAAAAGTTAGCTATAGAATGTAGGATTGTCAGCTGGGAAGCTTCTCTCTCCTGAACTCCCTCAGCTATGGCTCCTTCAAGGGTATCTGATAATTCCTTGATCAGATCCCTTTGTAATCTAGTAAAGTGGGAAAGGTAATTCAGTGATTGCAAAGCAAAGGTAGCTGAAGAAAAGACGTGCTTCCCACATCTATCTATCTATCATTCTGGAATCCTTATTTGGAGGATGGATAGTGGAACTTTTTTCCAATAGTTCTTTTTATGTAGCTGCCACAACCACCACCATAGCATCTACTGCAACCTCTTTTGTCCAAAAAGCTTTGTCAGCTGGAGGTGTAATAATCTCGCTTGGTCTCTGGGGAGTTAGCTTAATGGAGTCTGGGCTCTCCCACGCCCACAGAGAGATCAATTCTATGAGCTCATTGGTGGGCAGAGTGACCCAGGAGGTAGACAGTCAGGAACCAAAGGCCAACAGGTACACCAACTCCTCAGGAGATGGATTACTGGACTGCCAGACACTTCACTGTTTTAAACTCTCCAAGATGTATCCAAAGGAGACATCTTCAGGAGGTGACCATGGGGATTATTCTCCCTCATCGAGGTGAGTGTCTTCTGTAGCTGACTCCTCAGTGGAGTTCAGATGTTTCCTCTCCAGGTCTTCTTCCAAGGGACCTCCTCAGTGGGATACTCTGGAAAGGTATCAGAAGAGGCAGAGGTACCACACTGGGTATCCTGTGGCTTTCATTCCCGCTGTCCCTGTGAAACATCTTGGACAGAAGAGGTGCACAGGGTTGGGAAATGGGATTGGGGATCCGAGTAGGGAGGTGACTTCCTAGTTGCAGAGGCAGCTATGGCTCTCTCCTCTCCAGAGCCCTGAAAGTTGACTGCTCCTGAGCAGGATGGGAGTGCAACTCTATCAAGTCATGCCTGTGGGAAGAGGACCCTTCCAGTCCTGAAGACAGCCTGCCCGGGGATGAAGCTGGCACCGAGCTCAGCTAAGCAGAAGCCTCAAGATGCAAAGACTGCTCAGAAAGTCTATAAGTCTACCACACTCGAGATCCACCAGGTTCACTATGGCTCCAGTAGCTCTCCATCTCCAAGAGGGTGGAAGAACTCTGAGCAAGTGGCTGATCTGATGAAAAAGAAATCTTCGGATCTGAACAAGAAGTCACCAGATGAATCAGATCTGAAGGCTCCAGAACGCGAGTTGAAGTTGGAGGAGGAGCCAAGGGGGGAATGGATGACTTGGACACCTCCAAGACCATTTGGGGTCAAAGACAAAGAGGACTTATTCTCTGCACCCATAAAATCTGTACCATCTGTTCCAGATCTTCTTCTGTAAGGCTTTTGGTAGAAAGGGAAGATAAAGTTAATGGAGATCTTGGTCTGGTTAAGAAGGGAGATGGAACTCTCAAAGGCACAGGATCCACTGAAGGGGAGTACGGAGTCCTTGGTAGTGAATTTATAGGTCTGAAAGGACTGGATATCTGATGCAAGTACAATGGCTCCTACCTATCCAGATCAGAGAGGCTCTGCACTGAGCTGAATCCAAGTATGAATCACTTGGAGCTGAAGGTCCCAAACAAATCATGGATATTGAAGCTTTAAAACACTTTGATCTCGGCTCCAAGGGATCAGATGGAGCTGAGGAAGGTCTCTTCTTCCTTCTATCACCAGACTTAGAGATAGAAGAAGCTGGGCTAGACTGAGCTGACCTACATTTTACTGTGGATTTATGGGGACCACAAGAAATGGCCTCACTAAAGGCAGAAGGCAATAATCCCCTAAGGATAAGCTTATTCTACCATTCAACCAGTACCCAGTGGTTGAAGAAATGACATATTGCACAGTTTTTCTGAAGATGATGTGGGCCCAAGCAATAAACACAAATAGAGTGTGAGTCACTGTGAGGCATCTTGTGACTACACTTGGTACACTTTTTGAAGCCTGCAGGCTTATCTTGTTTCTCGGCCATGATGAAGGTACAGAAAGGCCCCAAGCACAAAAGCACTAGCTCAAAGAGTCCTACACACAAGTATACACACACACACACACACACACACACACACACACACACACACACACACACACACACACACACACACACACACACACACACGCACACACACACGCACGCAAACACGCGCGCCTGTGCGCACATGCACACAAGTATGAGGGGAAAAGATAAAGCTAGAGAAAGATAGAGAGATTTTTTTAAGCGTTAGGGTATAAGAAGGGAAGGGATCTACTAATGATAGTAGCATAGATACCACTAGGATATAAGGGAGGGAATAGAAAGAAAAAGTAAGCCAATTAAAAACAGTTACTCTAAAAAGAAAGTTTTAGAAAGACAAAAAAGGACAGAAAATACACTCCTGCTATAGTCAGAAAAAGAGAACCTTAAAAAAGTTTGAAAATTTAGAAAACTATAATAATATTACCTGAAAAGACCCACATGCTAACAGTAGCTCATGTCTTTCGCAAAGCGGCAAATGAGATCTGAGGTAACAGGGAGAGGTACATAAGGGGAGGTATCCAAGAGCTTTTTGCTTGCCACGAGCTTAGTAACAGATGAGTCAGATCCCATGGATCAGATCCAAACCCATACGTGAAGACAAAATGAAAAATTTACAAAATCAGGTTTATTGTCTCTGCACAGATCTTGGAAAGGTCCCTGAGATTTGAAAAAACACATTTTCTTACCACCTCTTTGATTTTTAGAAGACATTTTTGAGGGGTAGAAAACTTGATTCCTACGGCAGATAGGGTCTTTCCTTCTTGTTTGCTGCAGGTAAGCATTTCTTTCACAGACAGACCAAACAAAGAAGCTCTGTCAAAGGTAGCACTGATGAAAAACTCCTTCAAAGGCTCCACAAAGTTGCATAGCCACATCCAGGCATGTCTCCCTGTAGCAATGCATGAACCAGCAGCCAGTGAGGCTCCTTCTGCTGCTTGAGAGATCAACATCATGGACGTGTTGGAAATTGATAAATGGACAGCTGAGAAGATGATCTTTTGAAATCCTCTACAGACATGGACTCAGAAAGAGAATTTGACAGTTATTCTGTCAAATCTCTCTGCAGCCTTGTAAAAAGTGCCAAATAGTTAACGGACCTCAAGGCAAATGTTGCTGAACCAAAGACTTACTTTCTGAATCTGACCAGTGGCATAGACTGTTTGTCAGGTTGTCAGATGAGTTATGCTAGCTCTTTTTTAGTGTCCGCCACCACCAACACCATAGCATCTACTGGGACACCTTTGCTCCAGTGAGGTTTGTCTTTAGGGGGAGCTAGGAATTTGTCAAGTCAAGTGAGGTATAGTCTCAATGGAATTCAGTTCCTTTCAAGCCTGGCGAGAGACTAAATCAATGACTCATCTGCTGGGAGGGGTGGATCACCCAAGACGTAGATGGGTCAGGACCAAAAGCCTTCAAAAATACTTATTCCTCTGGAGAAGGATTATCAGTAGAACCACCTTTCTGTCTTGGGATCTCTATCATGTCTCCAGTGGAGACATCATCAGGTGGTGATCTGGGGGTCCCTTCTCCTTCCTCAAAATCAGTATCTTCACTGAGAAATTCCACTGAGGAATCTATGTGCCTCCTCTTGCATGTCCTCTTCCAATGGATCTCCTTGTGGAGATGTTCAGGGGATGTATCAGAAGAGAAGGGGTGTTCCTATACGGGAACTGACTGGATGCTAGTTGGAACTGGCTGTCCTTCTAGGTCGGATGGACTCAGAGCTTGGAACCAAAGCAGGAATAGGTGGAAGATCCAAGGAATAAGAGACATGATCTCTAGAAAGAGAAAAATCCCTTTCCATAACCTCAAAGGCAAACAGACCAGGAGAAGTCACGACCGTCCGCACCGGAGCTGAGACTTCCAGTATGGGTAGATCACAACTCTGACCAGATCTGTGCCTGGAGGGGAGAACCAGACCAAGCTGTCCAGTGCTGAGGCTACAGGGGACAGAAATGGATCCAATAACACCAGAGTAGATTCTGGCCCCATGGATCTGATGTCAAAACTTCAGCTCCAGGACCTGTTCTGATCTGAAGGAATAGGAGCAGAATGGTCAGGAATGCTGTCAGAGTTGAGGAAGTAATTCTGTTCAGATCTGACTCCTGAACTCTTGAAGCTGTCAGTTCCTGGAGCTCCAAAACCAAAGGATGGATCAGAGAAGGAGATAATACTATATGAAAAGTGTCCTGAAGACTCATGGATCTAATAGGGGATGCAGCCAAAATTATCCCTGTCTGGATCTGAGCTCTGAGGAACTTTCACATCATCCTATCTACATCCACTTTGGAAAGACTCCTTGAGGACATGGAGGATGTGGTAGACTGGGTCCTAGAGTGCTTTCTGGGAGTTTGCATAAAGGGAAGATGAAGCTAGAGGAGACTGGATCCAAAACTAACTCTTGGGAGTGGGGTCTTTGAGTGTATGATGTACTAGGCTTCTGATCCAAGATTTTGGGATCCAAAACCTGAGCTGTGGGACTTCCAGAAATAATGATCAGATCTGAAGCTTTAGGATCAGAGGATTCTGGATCTGTAGAGTGCACCTTCAGGTCCAAAAACATCGGATCCGATATTTTTGCAACTTTCGGAGGTGGTTCCAAAGAAGTCCTTGGGGACTTTGATGAGTACTTTCTATGCTTCAGAGGTGTTTTAGAGGTTATCACAATTTCGCAGTTTTGCAGACCTGAGCTTGAGTACAAGTTTTAAAGACACCATATCATTAAGTCCTGAATTGTTGCAATCATCCAGGACTAATTGCCAATATAGTTCACTGTATTCGAGTCTGGTCTCCCATGGCCCACCCCTGGGGTCTATAGCGACCACTTCTATCATGACAAATTGATACTCTACTTTTGGACATGCCTGAAGATGTTTGTACAGGGCATTATTATCATTTTTCTTCCTTAAATCATAAAGGTGTTCATACATTCTTTGTTTTAACCTTCTTTCCGTCTTACCCACATGCCCCACACAAAACAATATATACCACACCTGTGGTATTACAATTTGCATACCCTCTAGTTATATGCTTGTTTCTACATTTTAAATATAACATGTCCCCAGTCCATATGTACTTACATTGGGTGCAATTTCCACGTGTGTGTACCTTTTTTGCTACTAATGAGAGTTCTGAAATTGTTATAATGAAACAGTGTAAGAAACTTCTCTGTGTGGAAGATTTTCAGTCCATATATTTCTAGTTAATCACTGTATATTAATCAGATCAGGCAATAGTAGTAGAAGTAGCGAACGTAAACTTGTCAAGTCAAAAAGTAATAGGAGCCTCCTTCCAAAATATTTTTGATATTTCGTCCTTTTTTGTACACACACTTAAGTGGCTTATCAAATATACAATTTAAATATGATAAGGCTGCAAATGTTTTCCACTCCTTGCCTATAACATGTTTGACCAAATTGGTTTCACCATCATATGTAATAGTCAAAGCATATTGGTAAGATGCCCCTTCTATCCTTGTACTTGGACTTGCATGATCAGAGGGGTGATTTTTACCCAAAATAGGGGCAAACCTAGACTCTCTACCATCCATGACTTCTGTTAAGACAATTCAGGACTTAATGATATGGTGTCTTTAAAACCTGTACTCAAGCTCAGGTCTGCAAAATTGTGATATTTTTACATTTTTACATATATTCATGTTATTTTATCCTGGTTTATTTAATTAAGTGAATTCTTGATTTTATATACATTTTCATGTGTTTTATTATTTGTCCACCAGATGGTGCTAGACTAGTACTCTATATTATTTTAAGTTATTTTATGCCATTGCATTTTAAATACTTTTAAACAATATATTTAACAAGCATTATTTATTTCAATTTATTAATTAATACATTGTACATTTTAATATGAATATATTTTTATATGAACAGTTTTAATATGAATATTTAATTGTATTTTATTCAACATTTTAAGACTGTCACATGCAGTTTAGAATCCACTCTTTCTGTATCTTGGTAACTAATTGAATCATTGATTTCATTGGTCTATTCAAACAGGAAAAGTTATTTAACTAGGTAACCATGATGTATTTGCCCATCTGATGAACGTGAGGGGAAGTGTTTTTGTCAGCGTTTATGTTATTTGTGGATGTGTGTTCCTTTTGCTGTGTTTGAACATTAAATTACTTGTGTGTTGGAAATGCTGGTCTCCGGTGCCTAATTTTGGATTAACTATTGAAGTATTCTCATATGAAGACAAGTTAGGGGAATGAGTACGATTGATGCAGCCATTTTCCCCAGTACCTGGAGAACCAGTTTTGCAGAAACTTGCATTTTCCTGATTAACAATCTTACATAATGGCAGAGATCGTTTACTTTGTCTTGTGGGAGTCTTGCTATTAATGTAGTTGTGTTTATCTCTGTTTCTATAAAGACATGTTTTGACATGGACCTATAACAGATTTTTTGTAGTTTATGGTAATACCTCTAGAGGAACAGAGGTAAACAGTATAGTCCCTGGCTTATAGCAGAAGATACCTGGTCAGGGCAATGAGACAGTCGTCCAGATAAGAAAACAGCCAGAATCCTCGGGGTCTCAGGTGAGCTACCACCACTGCCATGCATTTGGTGAGCACTCTGGGGGCTGTAGTGAGACCAAAGGGCAAAACTCAAAACTGGAAGTTACTGGCTCCTAGCCGGAAGTGCAAGTGCCTTCTGGATCACCTTCCCATTCAAATGCGGTTGAATGCATCATGAAGGTCTACAGAGCACATCCAATTCTCCAGGAATGGAAGTACTGACTGCAGTGTTACCATCTGGAACTTGGTCTTTTTCACAGATTAGTTCAAATTGCTGAGGTCCAAAATGGTTCTCCAGTCCTCTGTTTTCTTTGGAACCAAAAAGAATCCTTGAGTAAGTTCTGGATCCTCTCTGGTACGCAGGGACTTCTTGGATGACTCTTTTTCTTAGTAACTTTTTGATTTCTAATGTTGCTTTTTCCTTTTGAGTGGAATGTCTGGAACTGATTTATTTATGGGAGTGGGGAAGCAGAAGGGAATGACATATCCTCTGGATATTATGTCCTGCACCCATCTATTTGTTATCTTTAGCCAGGCTTTGCAGTGCAGGGATAACCACCCCCCAACTGCCTCCAGAGACGAGCAATCGAGCACTCTTTCAGGAGCACTGGAAGGGTCTACCAAAGAAAGATTCTCTGGAGCCCTGATTCTGTGGGTCTTGGCTGCCACAACAGCAGCTTCTTCCATTATTGTTCCCTCCTCTGCCTCAAGGAGAACTTTTACCTTGTGTGTCCTGGAAAGACCTTTGTGACTTTTTGAACCACATTTTCCCACTACCTCTCTGACCTTTAGGAAAGGGTCTGGTAGGTGTGGAAAAACACACTCTAGTGGCAGATAAGGTCTTGCCTTCCTGTTCACACCTGATAAGTGTTTCTTTAACTTTAGGCACAAAAAAAGGAGCCATCAAAGGGGCATTAATGAAGACTTGAAAGGATCCACAAAATCCCAAAGGTGCATCCAGGGCTGCCTCCTGAGAGAGATGCATGAACCTGCCACCCTACTCATTCTATCTGTTGCATATGATATGAACCTCATGGATGAGTTCATGACTAACCTGAGGGTGCCAAGCTGAGCATTGACTTTATCTGCTGCTGCGTCAGCTGCAGCTACTTGAAGGGTCTTACAGTTCCTTTAACAGGTCCCACTGTAATCTTGTCCATAAGGCAAAGGTTGCTGATGAAAAGACGTGCTTCCCATACCTATCCATGGTCCAGGAATGCTTATTCGGAGGATGGATAGAAGAACTGGTCTCAGATAGCTCCTTTTTGGTGGCTGCTGCCACAACCATTGCATCAACTGCTGCACCTTTCATCAAGAATGTCTTATCCTTTGGGGCTGTAATGTATTTATTGGGCCTCCTAAGAGTAGGTTCTATGGAGTCTGGGGCACCCAAGCCTTTTGAGAGATTAATTCCATAAGCTCATGAGAAGGGGGGGGGTCACTCAAGAGGTCGTAGGGTGAGACCCGAAAGCCTTCAGGTAAACTGACTCCTTGGCTGAAGAGGATGTGGACTGCCAGTCCCCTTTCTGCTTTAAAATTTCCAGAATGTCTCCAAAGGAGACATCTTCAGGAGGTGACCGTGGGGACCCTCCTGCTTCATTAAAGTAGGTATCAGATGTGATAGACTCCTCTGGGGAGTCAAGATGCTTCATCTTACAAGTCCTCTCCCAAGGGACCTCCTCAGTGGGATATTCTGGGGAGGTTCCAGAAGGGAGGGAGTTCCCTGATGAACATCCAGAGGCCTGAGGTCTCTGTGGTCCTGTGGAGAGAGTATGTGAGAAGCCAAAGACACCTTCACTTAACTAGGAGGAAGATCCAAGGGGGATTGTGTCTTAGGCTTGGAAGTAGTCAGAACCATCCTCTTGACTTTAAAGGCAGTCTTCCCCTGCTCCAAAGAGCACCCTGGATCTGACAAAAGGATTGTCAGGGCTGAAGAAATCTCCATAGCAAAAGACAGAAGCTCTGAAGCACACATAGGACCCAAACTCACCCACACTGAGGCCCCCAGAGGCAAGAATGGATCCAGTGATATCCAAACTGGCTTTGCAGACCCAACTGGAGAGTGTCATCTCCCAGTGGTTTCCTGCTTTGACTGGGTGGAAATGCTAGGGGAAGATACTGGATCCAAGGAACCTCTGGGTCCTGGATCTGATACAGACACAAGCTGGATGTCAGAATCTTCTGACTCTGAAACCAAGGGTCGAATCAGAAGAGAAACAGGCACGGAGGGGGAAGACTGTGTCTGATCAGATTCCTTATGGCTTGAATCCAATAATAATTTGGCCAAGGCTGATGTCTTTAGCAGCCTTTGCACCACCCTATCCACATCTTCATCGAACAGACTCCTGGTAGACCAGGTAGAGAGGGTAGAAGATCTTGATCTTGTCAAAAATGGTGATGGGAGCTGAGAGGGGATTAGTTCCAAAGAAGGTGATCTGATCCTGAATTCAGTTGGCAAGGCAGACTTTGGAGCAGAGGGTTCCAATTGCTCTGAAGAAGTCTTAGGTCCAATTTCACTTGTCTGCTCTGAGGGTTCCATCGGAGCCGACAGCTTAGGTTATTTTTTCTTCAGCTCCTAGGTAGTTTCGGCACCAAAAGAAGCACGTTTTTGGGGGTTTTCCAACTTGTTAGATTTCAAAGCAGACTCCAGGGATATAACCTCAGAAAGGGGAGTTTTTAACAACCCCTTCAGGGTGAGTTTATTTTTGCTCTCCATCAGCACCCTCTGGTTGAATCCATGGCAAATGAAGCATGACTCTTGCAGGTGAAGAGGCCCCTAGCAATACACACATAAAGTGTGTGACCCACTAAGGGGGCATCATTTTGCCACATTGCTCACACTTTTTGAAGCCAAGAGGCTTTTCTTCCTGCTTTTGAGACATTTTATCTAAATAAGGGAAGAAAGAAGAGAAGGAAAGAGAAAACTTTTTTTTTTTTTAATAATTGTCCGATAAATAAAATTTATGATAAAGAAAAGGGAAAAGAGAAATAGATGTAAAGGGGGAAACATCCTCTAACTCAAACGGATGTTAGTTAGACTTTCTCTAACTTAAAGGAATGCTAATGAAAGAAGCTAATAGGGACTAACACTCACTCTATACCTGTAATAAAAAAGGAACAGGGTAAGGATATGTAAACAGTTAAGTAGGTAAACTAATTTAAGGTTAAAAGGTTAAATTTAACTGGAAAGATACTATAAATATCAAGAAATATTAAGCCAAGACCTTGCTAGAGAACCTCCTTTGCAGAGTGGCAAATGAGATCTGAGGAAGTTAGGGAGTTGCATTATGCATAAGGAAGGATACCCACGAGCTTTGCTGAACACCTCCAGCTTTTGAAATGGCCGAGACAGATCTGAAGGATCGGATCTGACTCCATCAGTGAGAATAAAGGTGAAACGGACAACATCACATCTAAATATTTTTGTTTACCCAAAAAAAACAAAAGTATCAATATGAGACAAAACTGAGTAAGCAACAAGAGAATGGACAGACATGGCAGGGGCGGCTCGTGCTATAGGACTGCAGGACTGCAGCCCTCCCACCTAGAAACAAAAAGAAAAACAAGCCGTGAAACATAAAATTAAAAAAAGCAAAAATTTTTTTTCACGAGTCCCAGAATGAACTCCGCACATGTGCAGACGCACTCAGACTGCCCTGCAGATGCCCAGGAATCTGTGCGAACTCAGACTGCCTGAGTCAGCAGTCCGGATACACGGAAGGCATTTCTGCCCTGCAGATGCCCAGGAATCTGTGCGGTGATGACCGCACAGAACTCCGGACTGCTTCATCAGCAGACAGGACCAATCAGGAGAGAGGTGAGTTTTAAGCTCTCATGGGCTTCATGGAAGGTGTACTTGAATTGTACTGCTGCATGCGGGCTTTCATCGCAGACTTGGATTTCGAGCGGGCTACTTCGTGGACTTGAATTGCACTGCTGCTTGGATCTGGACACATTTAAACAGGTAGAGGTGTGTGTGTGCGTGTGTGTGTGTGTGTGTGTGTGTGTGTGTGTGTGTGTGTGTGTGTGTGTGTGTGTGTGTGTGTGTGAAATGCCCCAGTTGCTATGTACTGGTGGCTAGAGCAAACTCATGGTGGTGTGGTAGGGAATACCTCAGGCTTGAACCCTGTGCCTTGTATGCAGGTGTTAAGGGCCTGAATTCCCTACCCACCATCATTTGTAAAAAAATAGCAGATTTTTGCCTCCTATTTGATCAGTTCTATTCATCATAATATCTGTGGTTTCTAAATGTTTAAATGCTTGATATTTTATGGTGCAGTGGTAGTATTGTTGCCTCATAGCTGCAGGTTCTTAGGCTTGATTCTTGGCTGGGGTGCCTTCTGTGTGGGGTCTGCATCTTCTCCCTGTGTTTGTGTGGGTTTGCTTTTGTGTCCTCCCATGTTACAAAGACATGTCTGCATTATTTCTTCCTGGGCCTCTGCTGAAAATAGTTTTTTTGTTCCAAGTCAGACTGTCCTGGTTAACAAATGTTAAATAAAATTAACAGGCATTTGAATTTCAGACTTCAGGTTTCTGAATGTTTAAATCCTTGCATAATTGATGGTGCAGTGGTAGCATTGTTACCTCACAGCTATAGTTTTTTTCTGGTTTGATTCTTGGCTGGGGTGCCTTCTGTGTGGAGTCTGTATCCTCTCCCTGTGTTTGTGTGGATTTGCTCTGGTGTCCTGCCATTTTACAAAGACATGTCTGCAGTATTTCTCCCTGGGCATCTGCTGAAAATGTTTTTTGTTCCGTCAGAAGTAAATTTGACAGGCATTTGAATTTCAGACTTCATATTCTTCAGAAAATACATAGTAACGCCACCTTTTATTCTAGCGATTTTCTAAGTTTATAAGATGAATATTTGAAATTTGTCCCTATTTTTGGGACTGTATTCCCCCATTATTGGCTTCGTCCAGGTTTTTTGTGCTAAGGTTGACAGCTATGGCAAGAGCTGAATTCACTAAATATGTTTGTGGGCTGTATTCCCTCATTACTGGGTTTGTCCAGGTGTTTTGTGCTAAGAGGTTGACAGCTATGGTGAGAACTGAATTCACTAAATGATAGCCATTTAAGTTTCAGTCTTCCTCTCTTTCACAAAGCAGCTGATTTGGCGTTGCGGTATGTTGCTCTGACTGTTTAGCACAGGGACCTTGGCAGTAAAATGTATGGTGGTAACAGCATTTTTCTTTCACAAAGCAGCTGATTTGGCATAGTGGTATGTTGCTCTGACTGTTTTGCACAGAGACCTTGGCAGTAAAATATATTGTGGTAACATAGCATTTTATTCTAGCAACTTTCCAAGATTATACAAGCAATGTTTAATGAGTCCCTGGTTTTTGGGCCCCCCCCCAATAAATTTTGGCTTTTTCCAGATTTCTTGTGCTGCGAAGTTGAGCTGCAGTTGAGTATTGAGTAGATTTTACAAGGAGCTGAGAGCTGCAGGGGAAGAGAAGTTTTGTGCTGCTTATGCTAAGTCTGCTTGCATTGTTAATAGCACAACAGGTTGTGTACTTGCTTTTGATGCAGAAGGCTGTGGGTTCTACTCCCACAAGAGGTGGATGCTGCCGTACTGAGAATGTCTTCCTTGGCGAAGATACTAACTATGAGCCTGTTATCAGTCTGCCATCCATTTCCTATTGCAATATTACTAGCTTATCATTTTTTTAATGTAATATAGGCAATTTATTCCTCAGGGGGAAAAGACACTTTATTTTTCGATGAAACCATGAAATATAAAGGTGGTTGCTAGCAGCAACCTCTTCATTAGTTACAAATGTCTTTAATGTGGAATTATTTAGATGACTTTTACTTCTTCAGAGATTCTGCGTATTTACTGATAATGCTGGACTGTAGAATTGTGCATATTTACTGATAATGGTGGACTGTAGAAGTTTGAGTAGACTTTTATGATGGAAATGTTCTGAACTGGGCAGTTTTGTCATTATGGATGCATGCATTTTGTTTCATTGTTTACTGGAAAAATGTTCTGAATTGGGCAGTTTTGTCATTATTGGTGCATGCATTTTGTTTCATTGTTTTATAAATTTAAAACACCCTCTAACAACTGTACTGAATTGTAGAAGGAACAAAATTTAGTACAATCAGGAAGGTGCATCAAAGAGCATGTGTATGTTTCATATGCAAGGGGCCTATGATTTGAAAACAGCCCAGAATTAATCTTTATCTGTTACTGGCAAAATGTATTTTCTTTGAATGTGGGTTTCAATGCTGTTTCAATGAATGTGAGTTTCAAGGGCAGAGAAGTTTTAATGCTGTCTGTTTTCATTGTGAGACTGCATTGCTTTGTTTAGCAGATGTCTTAGTGTTTGTGCTGTAAAATGCAAAATAAAACTTTCAAATGAAGTCCAAATCATCATAGAAGTAAAGCAGTATGCACATTAGAGTTTATGGTAAATGAGTGAAATAGCCAAATAATGGATCATTGGAATGGCTGCAGGGTGGAGGCTCCATTCGACCATGTTGTGAGGGGGGAAGGGTGGCAAACTCAGACAGCCCCAGCTGAGCTATACCTCCAACTGTCCAGATTTTCAAAGAATGAATAGATTTTTGCTTCTTATTTTTGGTTTGTTCCTCATAAAATGTGTGGTTTTCTGGCAAATCATTTAGGAATTAACTCACTAAATAATGACACACTGAGTTTCAGACTTCATAACCTTCAGAAAAATGCATGCTAAAGTAAGACCTGTTATTCTATCAACTGTCTTGGTTTATACAAGAGCAATTTTTAGTACTGTTTATATGTTCCCCCAATATATTTGGCCTTGTCCAGATTTATTGTATTAACAGGTTGAGAGGTACATGCAAATAAATTGCTTTATAGAATTAGGCATAGCCAAACCTCTCAACTGTCCCCAATTTTGGCTCAAAATGTTGCATTTGCCCCTAATAATCCCTCCGCAAAATAGCAATTTTGGAAGAAAACATGGAAGGTTTACAATTAAGAAATAACTATAATAATCAGAGTTATAGATTACTTTTATTTCAGAAATGCATGTAGATTCTTTTATTTTGTCAGCTGCTCAAGTTAGCAGTACTAATATTAAAGTGTCCCTTCTTTGACAGGTTCCCAGCTGTATTGTGTGGCTATTTTATATTTTTGCATCACATTTTTGGTCCATTTTTCATAAAATTGTGTTTTTTTTTTGGCAAAGTGACAAATCATTAAAGACTGAAGTTAGAAAATAATGGCAGACATTTCAGTTTCAGATTTCACACCTTTCAGAAAATTCATACCTATTCTATTATCTTTCTAAGTTTATAAGAGCAATGTTTAAAATATTTTTGGGCCTTTGTCCCACTTCTATGTATGGCTTTGTCCAGATTTCTTGCTCTGAGGTTGAGAGGAATGACAAATGTGTCAGGGCCATCACAGTCAGCCAGAGACATTTCAAATTGTGACATACTTGTTGCACCCCACTCCCCCATGTAGTGACTCTGGATGTGTCCAAGCAAGGCAAGGAGTAGTTATGCAGTGTAAATGTGCAGAGTATCCCCCCATCCAAGATAGACACAAGTACTACAGTGGCTTTTCATATGTCCTTGATTTTGCAGAATTGTCTGGTTTGTCATATTTTTGTACTGTTGATCTATGCTTATAACTCAAAGTGCCTATTGCTCTGTGTTTAAGTAGCAATGCTTTAATGACTATCAGGTAAGCTTGTCTGAGATTGTAAGATGCAAGTAAGCTTTAATAAGCATACTGTTAAAGAATTGCCAACATTAAAAGCCTTTCTGTTGTTGACATACAGAGAATACTTAACTAGATAATATATAAGCCTTGGGTATTGAAATGCATATGACAGTATTTGTAATAAAGGACAGGATTACATTATTTTAAGAAGCTCATTACACTTGCTGGAGACTTCCAGTCATCTCTGCAGGCTTTACCCATAAACTAAACAGAATGCCAATCATGTATGGTCCATAACCTGTACAGTAATCCATTAAGCAATGTATCTTGAGCTTGTTTCTTGTTTGCTTTTCATTTTTTACTCTGATCATGTTTTCCCCATGAAACAAGTAGATAGTTGTCAGGCAGCAGGTCTTTTTTGGATAAGAAACATTTTTACAAGTGGGGGTATCACAGAGATTGCTACTTTCAGCATGTTACTTGGTACTTTAATAAAGCTGAATATAAATTATAATTAGAACTGCAGTGCAAGGAGAAGTGGTTTGAGTTGAGTGCTGCTTGTTTTTCTTATACTTGATTGTGACTGGTATTCCAGTAATGTATTTAAAAAGAAATTTTTTTTTCATGCCTCACAACCTTTTTGTTTCCATCTAGATATTAAGTAAGCTGTCATGCAGCCAATGCACTGAAATATTTTTATTTGTCTATACTTCATTTGGTCTTGATTGGACTCTCATAATGACGGTTTGGCACCCAGGGCAGCGTATTTAATTAAAGTTAGTTTTTGTGGTTTTGAACATAGCTCCTCCCCTTTCTAGTTGGCCACACCCCTTCCCATTGACCCCACCCATTCAGCTGTCTCCTGCAGCCCCCCTTTGATATGAAGTCACCAGCCACCACTGAGACATGGAAATAAAATATTAAAAGGGCACTAAAGGGTCTTAAGAGAAACAAAGCATTGGGACCAAACGGAATAATAGTAAAGATCCTAAAAGGCTTAAAAACATTTTTGGCAAGACCTCTGACAGAGATATTCAAGAAAACCCTTCAAACGGTGGTAGCACTGGGAGACTGAGAACAATTTACCAACCTACAAGGGCTAAACAAGGAGTTGACCAGTTAAGCAACAACCAGTGAGTTGGACTTAAATGGTGGTAGTATGATCAAAGGGTTACTAAAGCCTTAAGATACCTGGATAAGAAATGGATGCTCAGTGAATTACCCTGTGGATTCACTGATGGTTGCTCCTGTCAAATTAACTTGCTCTTATTTATGATATGGTTGTTTTGAAATGGAGACAAGCCTGTGAAAGTAATTTATGAAAATAATGATAAACTTATAAAAATACCAGGAAAGAACAGACTGGGATCCACATAATAGATTGATTTAGTGCTTTCTTCTTTTAATCATTCTGATTAAGCATTTATTAAAAGACGAAAGTGCTAAATCAATGTATTGCGTGGATCCTGGTCTGTTCTTTCCTGGTATTTTTATATGAATGTAATTTATCATAACTTCATCAAAGCCTTTGACTTACTCCCACTCTGCAGGCTACTTGCAGAAATGACAAGGGCAGGAGCTGGTAGCTAGTTTTCTGGTAAAAGAAAACAGAAATAGTCAGATACCTATCAGTAGGTACATGGAAAACAGTATTGATCTCTTTGAAGAGTAGACCAAGACTGAGATTGTTGTAAGGGAAGAGAAAGTGAGCCTGAAGAGAGGTGCAATAACACCAGAGGTATGATATAAAATGATACAGCATCATTTTAACCTTGCTAACTATGTGGTACTACACCTACCAAAAGAAAACCAGAGAGTGAATACTGAACTGGTGGTGTCAAATTGAAAAAAAAAAGACAAATACTGTGTGTAGTCTTAAATCATAACAGGAAATGTTAGTCACAAATCATCCCTCCTATCCCAAGACAGTGGAAAAGGAAGGAAAAAACCCATCCTTCCCTTGTTTGGTTTAGCTTATTCTTCTCAATTCTAATTCCATTAGGAGAGGAGGAATAATGAAAAAAAGTTAATTTTTGACAAATGCACTCACCAGAAATAGCAGATGAATTAATATATCTATTAGCCTATGAAGAAATTTGTTTAATTTAACTGTTGAGGCTGCCCACTAAAGTGTGCTAGCCTGTGTAACTGATTTATCACTGTTTCTGCATTTTCTGTGTGTTTCTATCAAAAAAACAAAAAAAAAACAAAAAAATAATCCTTGTTTTCCCGCCTCTCCTCGACTAGTTTAGACCAGTTTACAGGCATTGCTGTATTCTGGGCTGTGGTGTAGTTCCTGTGTTGTCCATTACCTTACTTGGATAGAAGGAAGTTTCTTTGCTCACCAGTGGGAGTGGGGAGCCTTGAGCAGCCTACCTGTCCCTGTAGGAAGTGACCTCAGCACAAGAGCTGTAGTAATTGGTTGTTTTGGACCATTTCTAGCTCTTTTGTAGTTCCCTGTTTAAAATCCACCTCTGGGCTTTTTTTTCTGGCTATACTGCTCAGACAAGCTCCTCGTGGTCCTGCAGAGTGGTCCTAGCTACAGAGAACTCAGAAAAGTGACTACTTTCTGGATTTAAGTATCTTTGCTGTTTTTTACTTGGAATAGCTTCTGTAGCTTACCCTGAACAAGCTTAAACTGTTTTTTTAGCTGTTTGCTGCATTATTTTAAAATCTGCACTTAAAGTTACTTTTCAGTCGAATTTGATCGAAAGTTTGTTTGTTTGTTTAATTTAACTGTTGAGGCTGCCCACTAAAGTGGGCTAGCCTGTGTAACTGATTTATCACTGTTTCTGCATTTTCTGTGTGTTTCTATCAAAAAAACAAAAAAACAAAAAAAATAATCCTTAATTTCCTGCCTCTCCTCGACTAGTTTAGACCAGTTTACAGGCATTGCTGTATTCTGGGCTGTGGTGTAGTTCCTGTGCTGTCCATTACCTTACTTGGATAGAAGGAAGTTTCTTTGCTCACCAGTGGGAGTGGGGAGCCTTGAGCAGCCTACCTGTCCCTGTAGGAAGTGACCTCAGCACAAGAGCTGTAGTAATTGGTTGTTCTGGACCATTTCTAGCTCTTTTGAAGTTCCCTGTTTAAAATCCGCGTTTGCATGGTTTTGCGTAAACAAGGTTAAACTTCTTCTGGCTCCGCCAAGTCTGCTCTTCAAATTTTCCCTTAAGGAAGCTCTACTCTTAGTATAATCAGACTACTCACTATATTATAAGCCTAGCACTTGTTCTCAAAACTTCTCTAATAAGTAAGCACTCTCGTACTAAGTAAAGCACTACATCCACCTACCACCCCTGTGAATATCCACTTCCCTTAAAAGCACAGCACTCCCTTATACTGTTCTAGCATGTCGAGTGGTAGATTACTGGCGTCCTCTCCAGTTCAGCTGGTTAATCTGGGTATCTTGAGACAATGCTACAATTGTCTCATATACACAGACAACCCTCTCCTCCTCCCAACAAACACAAATGCATGTGAGAGATGCAACTATATAGCCAAACTGGAGGCTGAACTCTCTCAACTCAGGGCTGGCATGACCAGACAGGAGGAGATGGTAACCACACACACAACAAACCCAGTCCCACATAGACCTACCACAACTGCAAACCAAACACATAAAAACACAAAGACATACTCGGAGGCTCTAATAAAAACCTTACCAAAACAACAGAGGCTCCCAGAGCAGACATCCAAAAATCCACCACCTCAAAACAAAACACATGCAACACATACTTCAATAAATCAGTGTGTCAACCAATCACAGCCCTTAAGGCCAAACACCATGCCTGATACACTAGTAATAGGTGACTCTATAGTCAGACACACTGATGTCCCGCTGACCAGGCTGAACAAGGAGAGGGTGACTGTGAGCAGCCTATCGGGAGCTAGGATCCGCCACATAACACATGCACTCAGGTCACTCCAAAGCAAGTACAAATATGAATCCGTCATTGTCCATGCTGGCGTGAATGACCTGAGACGTACCTCCCTGGACTACATGAAAAGAGACATAGAGGAGCTCTCCGATTATGTAGCCCAGGCTGGTATGACCCTGACCCTGAGCAGCATCTTGCCCTCACCAAGAATGATGCCACAATACAAAGACAAGATGATCAGCTTTAATAATTGGCTAAAGTACTGGTGTCATTCTAAGGGGATCCAATGTCTGTCTGCCTGGGATGACATGTTGGACAAGTCATGCTGCTTCGCAAGGGATGGCTTACACCTGTCACCACTGGGCTTCCGGATATTGGCTAAGGCTCTTGCCACCCCCATAGTGCCTTTTTTAGGCAAGGCTCAAAAGACAAACCCACCTCCTTAGAAAACAAAAATGGAAAAAAACTAAGGGTAATGCTGCTCAATGCCAGAAGTCTAAATCTCAAGATGAATCCAATAAACAGTAAAGTGCTGAAGTCCAATCAAAGTAAAAGACGTAGATGATGTAGGAAAAACAACGTTGGACACTGCTGGCAGCGTTTAAAACTTTTATTGATAAAATCACAAGATAAGCGCTTTCGGGATAGCCCTTCTTCAGATAAAGAAAGCAGATAAAATGAACTGTTTTTATACATACTAGTAACCAATCACATTCAGTAAAACACCCACCTATTTTTTAATATAGGCTTAATAGGTATTGCTTCATTCAGTCCAGGCCACCTGTTTGCCATCAGATTGACAATCCAAGTAGTTTCTACTAACTCAGTTTGAAGCTTAATATCACCCCCTCTAGTGCTAGATCTAATGTTTGCAATAGCCCTAAATTTAAATGTATGCTCAGGAAATAGAACCACATGTCTACAAAGTGCATTCCTTTCATCATTATTCCTAATACTAGAAAGATGTTGAAGGATTCTGACCTTGAACATGCTGTTCGTCTTGCCAACGTAAAAACATTGGCATTGACAACATTCCGCTAGATAGACAACATTCATTGTAATGCGGCAAGTGGCTCTTCCTTTAAAATAAAAGTTTTATTAGTGATAGGATGTATAAATTCAACCTCCTTATTAATATATGGGCATGCTTTGCATGATCCACACATATTGGTTCCTAATGAATATGGAAGGGCATTCTGCATAGTACTCACTAGTGGTTCCTTACAGAGTAAATCCTTAAGATTTTTATTTCTCCTGTATCTAAAAATGGGTTTAGTGCCTACTATGCCATTCAAACTATTGTCACTGGTCAAGATGTTCCAATTTTTTCTCACTATATTACAGATATCACTTGTGTTACTACTATAGTTGAGCATTAACTGTGGCCCTTTCTTTAAATTAGCTTTATTGGTTACTGTTCCATGTTCCCCATTAGTGTGTAGTATCCAAGGCTTGTAGTCTTTAGATCGTTTGTGTCTACCTCTTTCTACAGCATTGTTGACTACACTCTGTTTGTAACCTCTGTTTTGGAAATTCTCTTTTAATTTCTCAGTTTCTGCCTCAAAGTCAGAATCAAGAAGGCATAACCTTGAAGCCCTACTCACTTGTCCTTGTACTATGTTATTGTAGGTATGCCTAGGGTGCATACTATCGAACATTAAAAGGGAATTTTTCCAACAGTCCTTCTTATATAACTTGGATCTAAAGCCTCCTATATCCTGTTCTATGCACACATCTAGAAAATCTATGGAGCTGTATGAATAATTAGTAGAAAACCTAAAAAATGTAGTGGTGGTGTGTAAGTATGTGACAAAATCCCCCAGTTCTTGCTCTGTTCCATCCCACAAAATAAAAACATCATCTACAAAACGTAGATATAGCTTTAAATGATGTTTCCACATGTCATTATTAACCACATGGGTTCTCTCCCATTGAGAGAGAACCAAATTAGCATATGTATTAGCGCAGGGGGTTCCCATAGCCACCCCCTGCGCTTGTCTATATATGCAGTCACCTCCTAAAAATACATTGTTTTCTAGGACAAGACTCAACAGGGATTTAATGAGAGAAATCTTCTCTTCTCTTACATCCAGGTCACTTAAAAGCATTTCTATATTGTCAATGCCATATTTGTTATTAATAACAGTAAATAGACTTTGCACGTCCATTGTAACCATTAGAAGATTCTTATTATGTCCCTTGTTCATGTCACCTAGGAGCATGAGAAAATGTGCTGTGTCCTTCAACACAATATTCATTTAGTCCAGATAGGGTCGTAATGTGTGTTCAACCAAATGGATATATTCTCAGTGACCCACCCCCTCCCCGAAACTACGGGTCGAAGGGGTGGGTCTCTATAGGATTTGTGTATTTTCGGTAATGCCTTGAAAATGGGAGTAACCGGTTTCTCTATTTTAAGAAAATGGTATGTCTCTTCAGATATCATCATTTCAGTCAATAACATGTTTAAACATGTGGTCACCCTATCTATGATAGTTTTAACAGTTAGGGGATTAATAATAATGTATGTATTACTATCCTGTAATAGTTCTTTCAACTTTCTATTGTACCATGCAGTGTCCATCAGGATTGATGGCATTGACAATATAGAAATGCTTTTAAGTGACCTGGATGTAAGAGAAGAGAAGATTTCTCTCATTAAATCCCTGTTGAGTCTTGTCCTAGAAAACAATGTATTTTTAGGAGGTGACTGCATATATATAGACAAGCGCAGGGGGTGGCTATGGGAACCCCCTGCACTAATACATATGCTAATTTGGTTCTCTCTCAATGGGAGAGAACCCATGTGGTTAATAATGACATGTGGAAACATCATTTAAAGCTATATCTACGTTTTGTAGATGATGTTTTTATTTTGTGGGATGGAACAGAGCAGGAACTGGGGGATTCTGTCACATACTTACACACCACCACTACATTTTTTAGGTTTTCTACTAATTATTCATACAGCTCCATAGATTTTCTAGATGTGTGCATAGAACAGGATATAGGAGGCTTTAGATCCAAGTTATATAAGAAGGACTGTTGGAAAAATTCCCTTTTAATGTTCGATAGTATGCACCCTAGGCATACCTACAATAACATAGTACAAGGACAAGTGAGTAGGGCTTCAAGGTTATGCCTTCTTGATTCTGACTTTGAGGCAGAAACTGAGAAATTAAAAGAGAATTTCCAAAACAGAGGTTACAAACAGAGTGTAGTCAACAATGCTGTAGAAAGAGGTAGACACAAACGATCTAAAGACTACAAGCCTTGGATACTACACACTAATGGGGAACATGGAACAGTAACCAATAAAGCTAATTTAAAGAAAGGGCCACAGTTAATGCTCAACTATAGTAGTAACACAAGTGATATCTGTAATATAGTGAGAAAAAATTGAAACATCTTGACCAGTGACAATAGTTTGAATGGCATAGTAGGCACTAAACCCATTTTTAGATACAGGAGAAATAAAAATCTTAAGGATTTACTCTGTAAGGAACCACTAGTGAGTACTATGCAGAATGCCCTTCCATATTCATTAGGAACCAATATGTGTGGATCATGCAAAGCATGCCCATATATTAATAAGGAGGTTGAATTTATACATCCTATCACTAATAAAACTTTTTATTTTAAAGGAAGAGCCACTTGCCGTACAATGAATATTGTCTATCTAGCGGAATGTTGTCAATGCCAATGTTTTTACGTTGGCAAGACGAACAGCATGTTCAAGGTCAGAATCCTTCAACATCTTTCTAGTATTAGGAATAATGATGAAAGGAATGCACTTTGTAGACATGTGGTTCTATTTCCTGAGCATACATTTAAATTTAGGGCTATTGCAAACATTAGATCTAGCACTAGAGGGGGTGATATTAAGCTTCAAACTGAGTTAGTAGAAACTACTTGGATTGTCAATCTGATGGCGAACAGGTGGCCTGGACTGAATGAAGTAATACCTATTAAGCCTATATTAAAAAAAAGGCGGGTGTTTTACTGAATGTGATTGGTTACTAGTATGTATACAAACAGTTCATTTTATCTGCTTTCTTTATCTGAAGAAGGGCTATCCCGAAAGCGCTTATCTTGTGATTTTATCAATAAAAGTTTTAAACGCTGCCAGCAGTGTCCAACGTTGTTTTTCCTACATCATCTAAATCTCAAGATGCAGGCACTCAATGCACTCCTCAGCATAGAGAACATCGATGTCTGTGCAGTAACTGAAACCTGGTTCAAGGCTCCTGAGAGCATCCCAATGCTACTAGGCTATACCTCGTATCATGCTTTTCGGCCCCAAAACCCGGGCCGAACCACAAAGGGAGGGGGAGTGTCCATATTCATCAAGGACACCCACACCTCCAGGTTAGTAGCAACACATGAAGCATCAGAGACCATACAGGTGCAACTAACCATAGGCAAAACTGCTATACAACTGTTAGCATGTTACAGACCACCCTCCCAATCTCAGGAACCCCACTCAGCCTTCCTGAAGACATTGGAGGATATGAATGTATCACAAAATACCATCATACTGGGAGACTTCAACTACCCAAACATAGATTGGGTACATTATTCTAGCCCTAACACCCTAGCCCAAAGGTTCCTGGAATTCATAAATTCAAATGCACTGGAACAACTAGTCACCTCTCCCACTAGGGGAGATAATATACTAGACCTGATCATCACAAACATGGGGACAAAATGCTCCACACCGGAGGTATACCCCTCACTAGTGAGATCTGACCACAAACTAATCACCCTGGATATACATATCCCACCTCCACCCTCAGCACAAAAGACCACAGTTTAAAGCTTCTCAAAAGCAGACTTTACTCTTCTTAAGACTGAGATGGTATCCTTTAAGCCCACTGGGCCAGTGGATACCACATCCCACAATGCCGAATCCTTCACAAATGCTTTCTATGGACATCTCCAAGAATACATGGATCATGCAATCCCAAATAAATCCAAGTCCCTCTCCACCAAAGGCAAGCATCCTGTCTGGTGGACCTCAGCCATTAACAAATTGTATAACAAAAGAAGGAAGCTACTGCACGTCAGAGCAAAATCCCATAAAGAGAAGACATCTCTGATCAACATTAGCAGAAAACTACGTTCTCTCATAAAAACACCCAAGGCCAACTTTGAGAGAAAAATCGCTAAGGACACTAAAGATAACCACAAAGCCTTCTTCAGCTATGTTAGAAACCTGGGCTGAAACCCTCAGATATGCTCAGAGTTAGTTCACAACAACAAAAAATACACTGAACCCACAGATATTGCCAACATTCTGGCTGACAGGTTCAGTGCAAATTTCTCCCCTTCTTCACCCCCAAAAGAAGAAATACTTATCCCAGCTGAATGTAATCTCCCTGTCATCTCAGATGTCCAAGTGAGAACCGCCCTCAACAAAGCTAAAAACACAACATCAATGGGACCTGACGGTATCCCGGGTTGCGTGCTACGTGAACTCCAAGAGGAATTAAACCCGCACATAAAAATGCTATTTAACCTTAGCCTTACTACAGGATATGTGCCCGAACACTGGCGTACAGCAACAGTGGTCCCACTCCACAAAGGGGGTACCTCTACAGACCCTGGGAACTACCGCCCCATAAGCTTAACCAGCCTGGTCTGCAAAGCTATGGAAAAAATCATTATGGAACTCATAAACAGAGACATAGGGGACCTACAGACACTTGACCCCACCCAGTTCGGCTTTGTAAAGGGCAGATCCTGCCTTTTGAACCTGGTTGACTTTTTTGAAACAGTCACTAGAGCCATTGATGAGGGCAAAGCAGTCCATACAGCCTACCTGGACTTGGCTAAGGCCTTCGACACAATACCCCACTCAGGCATCATAGATAAGTGCAACAGCTTAAACGTAAACCCCTATGTCACTAGATGGGTTGCAAACTGGCTAAAGGACAGAACTCATAAAGTTAAAATCACTGGAGCAATGTCAGACTCAAAGCCAGTCACAAGTGGTGTCCCACAGGGATCTGTCCTGGGACCCCTCTTGTTCGGCATTTATTTCTCAGATGTTAAAGCAAACATGGGAGGGTTGTGGCTGACAAAGTTCGCAGATGACTGCAAACTAGGCGCCATATACACCAGCGGACACATACATCCTATAAAAAGGCCTCACAGAAACGGACAACTGGTGCCGGAGTCACGGCCTTAAACTAAATGCCAAAAAATGTATAGTCATCCCCTTTGGGAAAAACAAAGTACTCACAAATTATCACATAGACAGCAACCCACTGAGTACAGAAAAAGTAATCAGAGACCTAGGAACCCAAGTCAACAGTGACCTCTCATTTGACACCCACGTTGCCAAAGTGGTTAGGAAAACATTATACCTTGCATACCTCATCATGAAGGGATTCACATCCAGATCCAAGGATGTCATTGTACCCCTATACTCCTCCCCCATCAGACCCATGATTGAGTACAATGCCCCATTTGGTATGTACCTCACCCGGCATTTGCAACAGCTGGAGAGACCACAAAAGTACCTCACCAAGAGGATCAACATATGTCTTATTCTGCCAGACTAAAGAAACTTCAGCTCTATTCAGTAGCATACCGCCTGCTCAGAGGTGATCTCTGCCTGATGTACAAGGCCATGTCCAATCAGGATCTGATGGACATGCTCCATCTCAAAAAATCCAAATCCATCAGGACCACGAGAGCTAAAGACTTAAACCTCAGCACAAGTATGAATAGGACATGCTGGAGGGATAGATTCATAACCCAGGGGCTTCCCATGCTTTGGAACAAGATCCCAGTTCATATTAGGCAGAGCCCATCACTGACTCTCTTCAAGAGAAATCTTGATGAGTGGATGGGAGATCGTAAGTTTACCCCAGGGGTCACATCTGTGTCACTGCTAGACAGGGGCACAGTAAACTAATTCTATTATATAAGGGGACCTTCATTGTGTCACTACTAGACAGAGGCACAGTATTCTAAATTTATTCTGTACATTTTTGTACCATTTCATGGGGTGGCAAAAGCCACATCACTATGGCTAGGCTTACAAATGCCCCAGGGCAGATAGCCTAGTACTAAACTATGAAACTATGAAACTTTTAGGGGTCTGGCAACTCTCATCAGTCAAAATTTGGTACTTTTTTCTCAGAACATTCCATTCTCAGAGTATGTACACTCAGTGCTTGCTACTGGTATGACATAACTCACCAGTGACATACACACTCACCTAGGCTCAGAATCTATTAGTTCTCTATAATATTAACAAGTACATTTCTCCATATCAAGAAAAAAATGACACTAAATATATACATGTTCAGCTTACTAACTAGGAACTCCAAATAGCCAAGGCTGGGTGGAGGGTTTATCCATGAACAAAACATAGTCAAAGGGTGTTTATGACCTATCATAAGCAGCATGAGGGTGTTTATAACCTAACAAGAAGGGAGCCCTAACAGAGCAATTATCATTTCATATCTAATTTCACAGTCCTCCTTAATGGGCTCTATGGTTCATTTAAAATCAAGCAGCAAATACATGAAGACAGAAGATGCCAAATGACAGCTCAAGGGTCAATACTCAGAAGGCTGAATCTTGAAGTTTTGAGTACCAAAGGTTGCCTACCTCCTGGAGTTATGGTAAAGACAACATTGCTTGGTGAAGGTACACAATGAAAGCCAAGTGGCCACAATAAAGGTGCTTGCAGTGAATAATGTCCTGAAGCAACAACTGGAACCATCAAACAATATGCAGAGTGGGCAATGACTGTGTTGATTATTATCAGCATAGCAGATTTTTACATGTCTATATATCAATAATGAATCGCCAACTATTCAAAAGCAATGATGAGAACACAACTACTCCATTATTATTATTATTATCATTATTATTATTATTAATATTATTATTATTTCATAGGAGGAAAGCTGCCAGATATAAAAAGAAGATACAAGGAGACAATACTGTTGGAAATGATTTTGTCTGACAAACAAAATTTTATATATATGTACTTACCATAGTGACAGAACTGCATTGTTGTGGTTCATCCTATTGAACTAGTAGGACTATTAGACTGCAGGCCTGAGTCAGTTCAACAAGGATTAAAACTTTCCCAGGCTCTAATTCCTCCTCATTACCCATACCGCCGTGCATTGCCTACCTGTTCTCCAGATCTGAAGAATGTTTCCCAACAGCAGAGAATGAGCAGAAAAAAAAAAAAAACATCTTTAACCCGAGCACAATAACAACAATAGATGCCCTAGACCCTGTCAAGCCAGTGGAAAATAGGTGGGAATGTTGAAGAGAATGATCTATCACCATGTAAATTTATTTGTATCTGTCATGGTCTGGTTCATCCTCTGCAACCATTAGGACAGAGTCAATACCAATAAAAATCCATAAAATAGGGTATGCTGCAAACAAGTAACCAAACATCAGTCAGGAAATCCTTCTATGTGGCACACCTCATCACTAAGGGCTTTTCATCCAGTAAAAAGGAGGTCATTGTCCCACTGTACTCATCCCTCATTAGACCCATTATAGAATACAATGCCCCGTTTGGTATGTACCTCTCAAGACATCTGCAACAACTGGAAAGGCCACAGAAATACCTCACTAAAAGAATCACAGGCCTAAAGCAGATGCCCTACACTGACCGCCTTAAAAAACTCCAGCTATACTCTGTCACATATTGTCTACTCAGAGGCGATCTTTGCTTAACATACAAGGCCATGTCAAACCCAGAGCTGTTGGACATGCTACACTTAATGAAATCCCAATCCCTCAGAGCCACACACTCCAGGGATCTAAACCTTGTCATCACAATAAATAAAACATGCTGGAGGGATAAGTCCCTGACCCAGAGACTCCCCAGACTCTGAAATAGATTGCCCATACATGTCAAGCAGAGTGCCTCTTTGGTCCTCTTCAAAAGGAACCTTGACAATTGGATGGGAGAAAGGAAATTCACCCCGGGGATCACGTCAGTCGCCCTGCTAGACAGGCGTCCAGGGAAGTAAATAGTGTGGGGAGAAATAGCCAGGGAATTGTTATGGCTAGGCTTGTATAGGCCCTAGGGCTGATAGCCTAGTACCAACCTATGAACCTATGAACCTATGAACATCAAGAAAAACTGTAATCAGCAGCTGTGTGGACAAAAAGGTACACGCAAAATGAATAATGATTCTTTATTATCAGTTTTCATTCCCATCACATCCTCCTGGGTGGCATTATGAAACAATTCTTCACATGACCATGGCGCTGAAGGAAAATTTCAGCCTTGAAATACTGTCCAGCTTCCAGCATATAGTGTCTTGTAAAGGTATTCAGAAGCCAGTGTTGCAGACACACAAATGGTATTCAAAGATGTATTTCAAAAAAAGAAAGTTTTTTTTTCTGTGTTGCTTGATGTTGGGTGAGTGTACTCCATAACAACATGACAGCCATTAGTCCCATCTCACTTTCATATTGGAAGTCTTATGAACAGTGTATCCAGGTGTCTAAGACCTCTGGGCTAGTGTCAGCAGTTCTTCCCCTGACTGGTGATGATGTTTCCATGGGATGCAGGTGAACTAGCAGAGACAAGTTGCATTGTTTTGAGTTAAAGCCTTGTCCCTTGAATGCTGCCATTGCTATTTTTGCAGGCATGGTGGGCACTGAGGTGTGGCCTATGGAAGTTGTACCTGGCCTAGGCTCTATAGTGGCTACATTTCCCTTTCCAACCTGCTTGACCAGCCCAGCAGTTGTTCCAAGCTTATACAGAGGCTTGAATTAACAAATTTACCTCCCATTTCCACTTTGTTCACACTCCTTCCACAGAGAAAGGTGAAGCCTCATCTTTATTGCCACCAACCGCACCAGCTCCAGCTGGTGCTTGGTCCATTAATCAATCTTGGGGCATGTGGGTCACAATCAGGGCTTTATCCCTCTGCACTACTAGGCCCAGTCATTTCTAAGAATGTTTGTAATATTGCCTTTGCTGTGCTAGGCTGATTTGGTAAATTTGTGGTATAGTTCTCATAGCAATATTCAATGCATTCTGATAATCATCTAGATAAAGTGACCTTGAATGCATTATTGCACAGTCCGATGCGAGCATAACAAACAAAAATGTGGATATCTTTCCTTAATGATTTTGTTTGAGACAAACAGAATCGTAGTTGTCTGTTTACATCCAATACAGTATAGTAAATGTTATCCTTTAATTAAGCAGGTTTGACTAAAAAAAAAAAGAAAAAACAGGAATGTTTATTTTATGCTTTGTTTAATGTTAGCATAAAGATTGTTTTTTTTACACAACCGCTCTATATTTGTTGAATACCAGATGCAGCAGTGTTTCAAACAATATCTGAAGTCCTGAGATATTTCTAACTGAAGTAATGCCTACAAGGAAACAGGTTTCCCTGGAGAGGTATGCCAAATCCACATTGCAAGATGTCTCAGAAAGGAAGAAGAGAGATAAGGCCTGTATCAACAATCTGTGAGACACAGGGCAAGATTATTTAAAAGTGGACCACAAAAAAAGCTCCAGCTTCTTGGAGGTGTTCCATATAGAAAGGTGGGTGGCCACAAAAAAGTGAACTGATGCCATAGTCCATTCCCCATAGCCTCAACATTTCTCAGCACAGAGAAACTGAATGAGTCTCCCTATTCCCTCTGCTTCATATACTAGGCCGCTGCCATATTTTTGGAGTATATGGTAATTATTCCCTGAAGAAGGGAGTTTTTGGGTAATTGAGCGCTGAGTACTTTTTTGTTCATTCTCCCCTTTTAAATGTCGTCCATTCATGTGTGAATTTCAGGTGGAAACATTCAGTATGCTTGGGGGAAGCACAAGTAGATAATGCAATGGCCGGAGATAATGCATTGGGTGGAGGTCAGGATCAAACCTTATACCTTGTGCATGGGAGGCGAACACCTTAACCACTTTGCTATCTGGTCTCACTCTCTGGGCAAAAAAAAAATACACACCTTCAGTCTGCAAAGCTCTTTCCAGTGATAAGAATCAAACATTTCACATTGCCGGTGTAAGGCATATACCTTAATACTGTACCACTCAGCCTTACTAGTAACACTGAGTTTAAAAAAAGGGTTTTCAGCTTCATGATTCTCCTTGCATATCAGTCTAGTCAGACTTATGGGTCAGTAGCTTCCTGGGTCTATTGATGGCCCACCCCTGTGCAAAGGGATGACTGTTGCTGTCCTTCGCTCTACTGGAGCAAAGCTTGCCTGGAGACTGTGGCTATATAGAGAACTGAATTGGTGTGCTAGACCATGGTTGAACTATTTACTAGGCATCCTGGGATTCCATCAGGGTTCATAGATGTTGTGTCTCTAGCTTTAGAGAGTGCAGTGATGACTTCTTTTGTGATATCAGGCAATGGAATCACAGTGGGAATTTCATCAGAAGTGACCAGAGGTGATAAAGGGCTGAAATTTTCATTGAATGTAAAGGCCAGCAATATTACTATGTCTTTTAGGAGAATATTAGCACTGTCTTCTTCAGCCAACTCAGTATGATTTTGAGTTTTCCCTTAAGATTTCTGACCTAACTAAAAATACTTTACAGTTATCCTTTGCAAAGAAGGCTATTTTAGTCTCCTATTTAGCTTTTGCAGACTTGACAAGTTTTCTGATTTGTCTGTTGATACTGATGTGGGATTTTTTTTTTCTGTTGAGCAGTCTCCTGGTTAGTTTTAGACAGAAATTTCTGACTTCTGTTGTATAGTCAGTTTATGATTGAGATCTTGTTAAATCGGCCACCAGTCTTCTGTTGGGCTGAATGCCCTCCCTGTACCTTCAGGTATACTGAGTGTTTCTCATCGTACTCAGTGGGGATCCTGGAACTAGCGATGGTATGGTGGGAGACTTTGCCATCGGTCAGGCTGGACAAGGAGTAGCTCAAATGAGTCTAGCCTGACCAATCCTCCTTCTCTACTCTCATCATAAGGCAGTACAGTTTCCATATTGTCCTTATTCTATGTACCTTGTTGCCTGGTGGGTCTGGTCTGACTTTATCTTTCTGTATTTGTTTTGCAGCCTGATTGTTTCTTTTTGCCAAGTACTGAGGTCATTTTCTAGAAGCTGGTAGAACTCCATTCTTAGCTTCCTTCTTAGCCATCCCATATTCCTTCCTGGCCTAGTCTATCTTTTCTATGTCCCACTTTGTCCTGCCCTCATCCTTTTCTTTGATGACTTCCTTGCTTCCTCTGTCACCTTTTTTTAAGTACCTTATTTCTATCACTTGCATGGCCACATATTTGTTCTGTAGTCATCCCACATGCTGTTTTGAGGTGGTGCAATTCTTCTTCGACTAAGTCTGTTTAGTCATCTACTTGTCTTTGGGTAATTGAGCACTGAGTACTTTCTTGTTCATTCTCCCCTTTTAAATGTCATCCATTCATGGGTGAATTTTAGATGGAAACAATCAGCATGATTGGGGGGAAAGACCCCCACAGAAGCAAAAGCATATAATGCAATGTCCAGAGAAAATGCATTGGCAAGACCCCCACAGAAGCAAAACTATATACTGCAATGTCCAGAGGTCAGGATCAAACCTTGTACCTTATATATAAGAAACAAACACCTTTACTGCTTCACTGTCTGGTCTCAATACTTATCAGAGGCAAAATAAATATACACCTTCAATCTGTAAAGCTCTTTTCAGTGGTAGGAATCAAACCTTGTGGTTGAAAGGCATATACCTTAACCACTGTACCACTCAGCCTTTCTGGTAAAAATGACTTAAAAAAAGGGATTTTTAGCTTCATGATCCTCCTTGCATATCAGTTTAGTCGGTAGTTTCCTGGGTCTATTGATGGCCCACCCCTGTGCAAAGGGATGACTGTTGCTGTCCTTCACTCTACTGGAGCAAAGCTTGCCTGGAGACTGTGGTTAAATAAAGAACTGAACTGGTGTGCTAGACCATGGTTGAGCTATTTACTAGTCACCCTGGGATTCCATCAGGGTTCATAGATGCTGTGTCTCTAGCGCTAGAGAGTGCAGTGATGACTTCTTTTGTGATATCAGGCAATGGAATCATGGTGGGAATTTCATCAGAAGTGGCCAGAGGTGATAACGGGGTGAAATTTTCATTGAATGCAAAGGCCAGCAACATTACTATGTCTTTTAGGAGAATATTAGCACTATCTTCTTTAGCCAACTCAGTATGTTTTTGAGTTTACCCTTAAGATTTCTGACCTAACTAAAAAATACTTTACAGTTATCCTTTGCAAAGAAGGCTATTTTAGTCTCCTATTTAGCTTTGCAGACTTGACAAGTTTTCTGATTTATCTATTGATACTAATTTGGGATTTTTTTTTCCGTTGAGCACTCTCCTGGTTAGTTTTAGACAGAAATTTCTTCCTTCTTTTGTATAGTCTGTTTATGATTGAGATCCTGTTAAATCGGCAGTCAGTCCTGTGTTGGGCTGAATGCCCTCCTGTACCTTCAGGTATACTGAGTGTTTCTCATTGTACTCAGTGGGGATCCTGGAACTAGCGATGGTATGGTGGGAGACTTTGCCATCGGTCAGGATGGACAAGGAGTAGCTTAATTGAGTCTAGCCTGACCAATGCTCCTTCTCTACTCTCATCACAAGGCAGTACAGTTTCCATGTTTTCCTTATTCTATGTACCTTGTTGAATGGTGGGCCTGGTCTGACTTTATCTTTCTGTCTTTGTTTTGCAACCTGATTGTTTTTTTTTGCCAAGTATTGAGGTCATTTTCTAGAAGCTGGTGGAACTCCATTCATAGCTTCCTTCTTAGCCATCCCGTATTCCTTCCTGGCCTAGTCTATCTTTTCCATGTCCCACTTTGTCCAGCACTCATCCTTTCCTTTGATGACTCCCTTGACTTCCTCAGTCACCTTCTTTTAAGTACTTTATTTCTATCACTTGCATGGCCACATATTTGTTCTGTAGTCATCCCACATGCTGTTTTGAGGTGCTGCCATTCTTCTTAGACTAAGTCTGTTTAGTCATCTACTTGTCTTTGGGTAATTGAGCGCTGAGTACTTTCTTGTTCATTCTCCCTTTTTAAATGTCATCCATTCATCGGTGAATTTCAGATGGAAACAATCAGCATGATAGAGAGGAAAGACCCCCACAGAAGCAAAAGTATATAATGCAATGTCCAGAGAAAATGCATTGGTTAGAGGTCAGGATCACACCTTGTACCTTATACCTAGGAGGCAAGCACCTTTACCGCTTCACTATCTGGTCTCACTACTTCTTAGAGGCAACAAAAATATACACCTTCAATCTGTAAAGCTCTTTACAGTGGGAGGAATCAAACCTTGCAGTTGAAAGGCATACACCTTAACCACTGTACCACACAGCCTTTCTGGTGAAAATGAGTTTAAAAAAAGTGTTTTCAGCTTCATGATTCTCCTTGCATATCAATCTAGTCAGACTTTTGGGTCAGTAGTTTCCTGGGTCTATTGATGGCCCACTCCTGTGCAAAAAGATGACTGTTGCTGTCCTACACTCTACTGGAGCAAGGCTTGCCTGGAGACTGTGGTTAAATAGAGAACTGAATTGGTGTGCTAGACCATGGTTGAGCTATTTACTAGTTACCCTGGGATTCCATCAGGATTCATAGATGCTGTGTCTCTAGCTTTAGAGAGTGCAGTGATTACTTCTTTTGTGATATCAGGCAATGGAATCTTAGTGGGAATTTCATCAGAAGTGACCAGAGGTGATAAAGAGGTGTAATTTTCATTGAATGTAAAGGCCAGCAACATTACTATGTCTTTTAGGAGAATATTAGCATTGTCGTCTTCTTCAGCCAACTCAGCATGTTTTTGAGTTTTCCCTTAAGAGTTCTGACTTAACTAAAAATACTTTACAGTTATCCTTTGCAAAGAAGGCTATTTTAGTCTCATATATAGCTTTTGCAGACTTAACAAGTTTCCTGATTTGTCTGCTGATACTGATGTGGGATTTTTTTTTCCGTTGAGAACTCTCCTGATCAGTTTTAAGCAAATTTCTGACTTCTGTTGTATAGTCTGTTTATGATTGAGATCCTGTTAAATTGGTTATCAGTCCTGTGTTGGGCTGAATGCCCTCCCTGTACCTTCAGGTATACTGAGTGTTTCTCATCGTACTCAGTGGGGATCCTGGAACTAGCGATGGTATGGTGGGAGACTTTGCCATCGGTCAGGCTGGACATGGAGTAGCTCAAATGACTCTAGCCTGACCAATGCTCCTTCTCTACTCTCATCATAAGGCAGTACAGTTTCCATGTTTTCCTTATTCTATGTACCTTGTTGCCTGGTGGGCCTGGCCTGACTTTATCTTTCTGTCTTTGTTTTGCAGCCTGAATGCTTCTTTTTGCTAAGTACTGAGGTCATTTTCTAGAAGCTGGTACAACTCCATTTTTAGCTTCCTTCTTAGCCATCCCATATTCCTTCCTCACCTAATCGATCTTTTCCATGTCCCACTTTATCCTGCACTCATCCTTTCCTTTGATGACTTCCTTGACTTCCTCAGTCACCTTTTTATAAGTACCATATTTCTATCACTTGCATGGCCACATATTTGTTCTGTTGTCATCCCACATGCTGTTTTGAGGTGCTGCAATTCTTCTTCCACTAAGTCTGTTTAGTCATCAACTTGTCTTGGGGTAATTGAACGCTGAGTACTTTCTTGTTCATTCTCCCCTTTTAAATGTCATCCATTCATGGGTGAATTTCAGATAGAATCATTCAGCATGATTGGGGGGAAATACCCCCACAGAAGCACAAGTAGATAATGCAATGGCTGGAGATAATAGGTTCATAGGTTGATACTAGGCTATCTGCCCTAGGGCATTTATAAGCCTAGCCAGAGTGTGTTTGGCTTTCGCCACCCTTTTAGATTAGTTGATTGTGCCTCTGTATAGTAGGTCACAGAAGGTAGCCCTATTAAGGTTAGTTCACTGTACCTCTGTCTAGCAGGGACACAGAAGAGATCCCAGAGGTAAACTTACGATCTTGCATCCACTCGTTAAGATTTCTCTTGAATAGGGACAGTGAGGGGCTCTGCCTAACATGGATTGGGATTTTGTTCCAGAGTGAGGGGAGCCTCTGGGATATGAATCTGTCCCTACAGCATGTCCTGTTTATTTCTGTGCTGAGGTTCACGTCCCTGGAGCATGTAGCTGTAAGGGATTTGGATTTCCTGAGGTGGAGCATGTCCATTAATTCTGGGTTGGGCATGGGCTTTATACGTCAGACACAGGTCGCCTCTGAGTAGGTGGTATGCAACTGAGTAGAGCTGGAGTTTTTTAGCCGAACTGCATATGGCATCTGTTTGAGTCCCTTGATCCTCTTGGTGAGTTACTTTTGGGGTCTTTCCAGTTGCTGCAGGTGTCGGGTAAGGTACATCCCAAATGGGGCATTGTATTCAATTATGCGCCTGATAAGTGATGAGTAGAGGGGCACAATGACCTCTCTTGATCTAGATGTGAACCCTTTCATGATAAGGTGGGCTATATAGAAGGTCTTTCTAACCACTTTGGCAACGTCATTGTCAAAGGAGAGATTACTGTCTACTTGGGTCCCCAAATCCCTAATTACTTCTTCCGTACTTAATGGATTACCACCTATGTGGTAATTTGTGGGCACTTTGTTTTTCCAAAAGGGGATGACTATGCACTTTTTGGCATTTAGCTTTAGGCCTTGGATCTGGCACCAGTTATCAGTCTCTATGAGACCCTTTTAGAGGATGCTCATATCAGCCGGATAGTCGATTATGGCACCCAGTTTGCAGTCATCCGCAAACTTTGTCAGCCATAGTCCACCCATATTAGCCTGTACCTCAGAGAAATATATACCGAACAAGAGAGGTCCCAGGACTGAGCCTTGTGGGATGCCACTTGTAACTGGTTTAGAGTCTGACATGGCACCTGCAATTCTGACCATTTGGGTTCTTTCCCTGAGCCAGCTTGCAACCTATCTTGTGACATAGGGGTTGATATTTAAGCTGGTGAGCTTATTTATGATTCCCGAGTGGGGTATTGTGTCAAAGGCTTTTGCGAGGTCCGGGTAGGCTGTGTGGACTACCTTCCCTTCATCTATGGCTTTGGTAACTGTTTCAAAGAAGTCGACCAGGTTCAAGAGGCAAGATCTGCCCTTAACAAAGCTGAATTGGGTAGGATCCAGTGTCTGGAGGTTCCCAATGTCTTTGTTTATGATTTCCATGATGATGCGCTCCATAGCCTTACAGACCAGGCTAGTCAGGCTTATAGCACGATAGTTTCTGGGGTCCGTTGTGGCACCACCTTTGTGGAGTGGGACCACTGTTGCTGTATGCCATTCCTTGGGTATATATCCTGTAGTAAGGCTGAGATTGAACAGTGACTTTATGTGAGGGTTTAGTTCTTGGAGCTCATGTAAGACGCAGCCCGGGACACTGTCTTGTCCCATTGATGCGGTGTTTTTTGCTTTGGAGAGGGCAGCTCTCACCTGTGCATCTGTGATCTCAGGGAGGCTACACTCTGTTGGGATAGACATTTGCTCTTTTGGGGGGGAAGGGGAGGAGTTTGCACTGAACCTTTTTGCCAGAATGTTGGCAATGTCTGTGGGTTCAGTGTATTTTTTGTCATTTTGCACTAACTCAGAGCATATCTGGGAGTTGCCCCCCAGATTCCTGACATAACTAAAGACGGCCTTGTGATTATCTTTAGTATCTTGTGCAATTTTCCTTTCGAAGCTGACCTTAGATGATTTTATGAGGGATTGTAGTTTCTTGCTAGTACTGATCAGGGATGCCTTCCCTTTTTGGGATTTTGCTCTATCATGTAGTAGCTTCCTCCTTCTGTTGTATAGCTTATTTATGGCCGGGGTCCACCAGTCAGGTCTCCTGCCTTTGGAGAAGTGAGTCTTGGTTTCATTTGGGATAGCATGCTCCATGCATTCCTGTAGGTGTCCATAGAATGCTTTTGTAAAGGATTATGCATTTTGGGCCGTATTTTCCACTGGCCCGAGGGCTTTGAAGGATTCCACCTCAGTTTTGAGAAGTGTGAAGTTTGCTTTTGAGAAGTTCTTCACCGTGGTTTCCTTGGCTGGGTGTGGGGATGAAATATGGAAGTCCAGTGAGATTCATTTATGGTCTGATTTTACCAATGAGGGGTATACCTCTGGTGTGGAACATAGAGACCCAGTGTTGGTGATGACCAGGTCCAATATGTTTTCCCCTCTTGTGGGAGTGGTGACCAGTTGTTCCATAGACTTGAGTTTATAAATTCTAGGAACCGTTGGGTGAGGGTGTTGGGGCTTGAGTAGTTTTCCCAATCAATGTTTGGGTAGTTGAAGTCACCCAATATAATGGTGTTTGGAGAGACCTTCATATTCTCCAGTGTTCTCAGGAAAGCTGAGTGGTGTTCCTGTGTTTGGGAGGGTGGTCTGTAGCAGGCTACAAACTGAAAGGCAGTTTTGCCCACTGTTAGTTGCACGTGGATGGTCTCCGATGCTTCTTACAGTGCCACTAACCTGGAGGTGTGGGCATCTTTGATGAATATGGATAGTCCCCCTCCTTTTGTGGTTCGGTCCGAGTTTTGGGGCCAAAAAGCATGGTATGAGGTATAACCTGGTAGTGCTGGGGTGCTTTCGGGAGCCTTGAACCAGGTTTCTGTTACTGCACAGATATCGATATTCTCCATACTGAGGAGAGTCTCGAGTGCATGCATCTTGAGGTTTAGACTTCTGGCGTTGAGCTGCATTACCCTTAGTTTTTTTTTCTTTGTGTTGTCTATGGAGGTGGGTTTGTCTTTTGAGCCCTGCCTAAAAAAGGCACTATGGGGGAGGCAAGAGCCTTTGCCAGTATCAGAAAACCCAGGGGTGACAGGTGCAAGCTGTCCCTAGTGAAGCAATGTGGCTTGTCGAGCATGTCATCCCAGGCTGACAGACACTGGATCCCCTTTGAATTACACCAATACTTTAGGCAATTGTTAAAATTGATCATTTTGTCTTTATACTGTGGCATCTTTCTTGGTGAGGGCAAGATGCTACTCAAGGTCAGAGTCATACTGGCCAGGGCTCCATGATCAGAGAGCTCCTCTATGTCTCTTTTCATGTAGTCCAGGGAGGTACATCTCAGGTAATTCACACCAGCATGGACAATGACGGAGTCATATTTGTACTTGCTTTGGAGTGACCTGAATGCATGTGTTATGTGGCAGATTCTGGCACCCAACAGGCAGCTTACAGTGACCTTCTCCTTGTTCAGTCTGGTGAGTGGGACGTCAGTGTGTCTGACAATAGAGTCACCTATTACAAGTGTATTAGGTGTGTTGTTTAGCCTTAGGGGCTGTGACTGTGTGGCACACTGACTTTGTGAGCTATGTGTTACATAGGTATTGTTGCATGGTAGGGGTTGCTTGGATGTCTGCTTTGGAGGTCTCTGCTGCTTAGGCAGATTTTTGTTTAGAGCCTCCGAGTATGTTTTTGTGTGTTTATGTGTTTGGTTTGCTGATGCGATAGGTCTATGTGAAACTGGATTTGTGGTGTGTGTGGTTACCTTTTCCTCCTGACCGGCTGTGCCAGTACTGAGTTGAGAGAGCTCAGCCTCCAGTTTAGCTATATAGTTGCATCTCTCACATATATTTGAGCTTGTTGGGAGGAGTAGAGGGTGGTCTGTGTACATAAGGCAGTTGTAACATTGCCTCAAGATTTCCAGATTCACCAGCTGGACTGCAGAGTAAACCCAAAACTGACCTTTGGACATGCCTGAATAATATAGGGAACTACTTATTGACTGATCAGAAAGGACCAATAGGGAGCAAGTACTTAAAAGGAGTATAAGAGGGTGTAGTGCTTAAGTTTATCAGTGTTTACCTGTAAGATTACTTATACGAGCAAGTGCAGGGCTTTAGAATGAAAATAGAGTGCTTATTTTAAGATTTAGAGCAGTTCTGAGGGAAAAAGTGAAGAGCAGACTTTGTGGAGCCGGGAAAAGTTTAAACCTGTTTAAGCGGTGCTGCCCGATGCTGCACTATGCGCAAAATAGCACAAAACACCACGCTAAAGCTGGTTTTAAAGAAGGGGACTTGAAAAAGCAAGGAAATAGCCCAAAACGGCCAATAAACAACTAGTTACTGGGCTGGGACCACTCCTACAGGGACAGACAGGCTGCTCAAAGCTCCCCGCTCTCACTGGTCAACAGAGAAGTTTCCTACTATCCAAGTAAGGATATGGGCAACACAGGAACTTGTACTGAAGTCCAGAATACAGCAAAACCTGAATTCAGGATTATTCTAGCACAGTAAAGGCGGGAAAACAAGGATTTTTTTTTTTGTTTTTTTTTTCTTTTCCTTAGGACAGTAACAGAGGCAGAAAAAATACAGTAAATGCATTGCACAGGCTAGCGCACTTGAGTGGGCAGACTTAACAGTTAAATCAAACAAAAAACAATGAATTTAAAGTGCAGGTAAGCAAAAATGCAATAAAAAGCTTATTTATGTATTACAGCAGTTACAAACTCACTTTTTGGTGAGAAAATGCAGTGGCTAATGTAAAGGTAGCAAAGAAATACTTAATCAGGGAGTAGTCACTCTTTTTTCGTCTCTCTGCTGCTGGCACCCCTCTGCAGGACCACGAGGAGCTTGGCTGAGTCGAGACAAGTGCAAAAACCACGCCAAAGCAGGTTTTAAAGCAGGGAACTTGAAAGAGTTGGAAATAGCCCAAAACGGCCAATAAACAACTAGTTACTGGGCTGGGACGACTCCTCCAGGGACAGATAGGCTGCTCAAAGCTCCCCATTCTCACTGGTGAACAGAGAAGCTTCTGCCTATCCAAGTAAGGAAATGGGCAATACAGAAACTTATACGGAAGTCCGGAATACAGCAAAACCTGAATTCAGGACTATTCTAGTACAGTAAAGGCAGGAAAACAAGGATATTTTTTTTTATTTTTTTTTTCTTTTTTTTTAGGACAGTAACAGAGGCAGAAAAAATACAGTAAATGCTCTGCACGAGCTAGCACACTTGAGTGGACAGCCTTATAAGTTAAATCAAACAAAAAACAATGAATTTAAAGTGCAGGTAAGCAAAAATGCAATAAAAAGCTTATTTTAGGTATTACAGCAGTTACAAACTCGCTTTTTGGCTTGAAAATGCAGTCACTAATGTAAAGGTAGCAAAGAAATAATCAGGTAGCAGTCACTCTTTTTTCATCTCTCTGCTGCTAGCACCACTCTGCAGGACCATGAGAAGCTTGGCTAAGTCTGAACAAGTGCAGAAACCGTGCTAAAGCTGGTTTTAAAGCAGGGGACTTGAAAGAGCAAGGAAATAGCCCAAAACAGCCAATAAACAACTACTTACTGGGCTGGGACCACTCCTGCAGGGACAGATAGGCTGCAGAAAGCTCCCCACTCTCACTGGTGAACAGAGAAGCTTTCCTCCTATCCAAGTAAGGATATGGGCAACACAGGAACTTGTACTGAAGTCCAGAATACAGCAAAACCTGAATTCAGGACTATTCTAGCACAGTAAAGGTGGGAAAACAAGGATATTTTTTTGGGTTTTTTTTTCTTTTTTTAGGACTGTAACAGAGGCAGAAAAAATACAGTAAATGCTTTGCACAGGCTAGCGCACTTGAGTGGGCAGCCTTAACCGTTAAATCAAACAACAAACAATGACTTTAAAGTGTAGGTAAGCAAAAATGCAATAAAAGCTTATTTAGGTATTACAGCAGTTACAAACTCACTTTTTGGTGAGAAAATGCAGTCGCTAATGTAAAGGTAGCAAAGAAATACTTAATCAGGTAGCAGTCACTCTTTTTTTGTCTCTCTGCTGCTAGCACCACTCTTCAGGTCCACAAAGAGATTGGCTGAGTCGGAACAAGTGCTAAAACCGTGCCAAAGTGGGTTTTAAAGCACAGAACTTGAAAGAGCTAGGAAATAGCCCACAATGGCCAATAAACAACTAGTTACTGGGCTGGGACCACTCCTCCAGGGACAGATAGGCTGCTCAAAGCTCCCCGCTCTCGCTGGTGAACAGAGAAGTTTCCTACTATCCAAGTAAGGATATGGGCAACAAAGGAACTTATAATGAAGTCCAGAATACAGCAAAACCTGAATTCATAACTATTCTAGCGCAGTAAAGGCGGGAAAACAAGGATATATTTTTTGGGGGTTTTTTTTTCTTTTTTTTAGGACAGTAACAGAGGCAGAAAAAATACAGTAAATGCTTTGCACAGGCTAGCGCACTTGAGTGGGCAGCCTTAACAGTTAATTCAAACAACAAACAATGACTTTAAAGTGCAGGTAAGCAAAAATGCAATAGAAAGTTTATTTAGGTATTACAGCAGTTACAAACTCACTTTTTGGTGAGAAAATGCAGTCGCTAATGTAAACATAGCAAAGAATACTTAATCAGGTAGCAGTCACTCTTTTTTCATCTCTCTGCTGCTAGCACCACTCTGCAGGACCACGAGGAGCTTGGCTATGTCGGACCAAGCACAAAAACTGCGCTAAAGCAGGTTTTAAAGCAGGGGACATGAAAGAGCTAGGAAATAGCCCAAAACGGCCAATAAACAACTAGTTACTAGGCTGGGACCACTCCTCCAGGGACAGATAGGCTGCTCAATGCTCCCCATTCTCACTGGTGAACAGAGAAGCTTCCTCCTATCCAAGTAAAGATATGGGCAACACAGGAACTTGTACTGAAATCCGGAATACAGCAAAACCTGAATTCAGGACTATTTTAGCACAGTAAAGGCGGGAAAACAAGGATATATATATATATATATATATATATATATATATATATATATATATATATATATATATATATATATTTTTTTTTTTCTTTTTTAGGACAGTAACAGAGGCAGAAAAAATACAGTAAATGCTTTGCACAGACTAGCGCACTTGAGTGGGCAGCCTTAACAGTTAAATCAAACAACAAACAATGACTTTAAAGTGCAGGTAAGCAAAAATGCAATAAAAAGCTTATTTAGGTATTACAGCAGTTACAAACTCGCTTTTTGGTGAGAAAATGCAGTCGCTAATGTAAAGGTAGCAAAGAAATACTTAATCAGGTAGCAGTCACTCTTTTTTCATCTCTCTGCTGCTAGCACCACTCTGCAGGACCAGGAAGAGCTTGGCTGAGTCGGAACAAGTGCTAAAACCGCGCCAAAGCGGGTTTTAAAGCACGGAACTTGAAAGACCTAGAAAATAGCCCAAAACGGACAATAAACAACTAGTTACTGGGCTGGGACCACTCCTCCAGGGACAGATAGGCTGCTCAAAGCTCCCCACTCTTACTGGTGAACAGAGAAGCTTCCTCTTATCCAAGTAAGGATATGGGCAACACAGGAACTTGTACTGAAGTCCGGTATACAGCAAAACTTGAATTCAGGACTATTCTAGCACAGTAAAGGAGGGAAAACACGGATATTTTTTGTTTTTTTTTTTTTTTAGGACAGTAACAGAGGCAGAAAAAATACAGTAAATGCTCTGCACAGGCTAGCGCACTTGAGTGGGCAGCCTCAATAGTTAAATCAAACAACAAACAATGGCTTTAAAGTGCAGGTAAGCAAAAATGCAATAAAAAGCTTATTTAGGTATTACAGCAGTTACAAACTCGCTTTTTGGTGAGAAAATGAAGTAGCAGTCACTCCTTTTTCATCTCTCTGCTGCTAGCACCACTCTGCAGGACCATGAGGAGCTTGGCTAAGTCAGAACAAGCACAAAAACTGCGCCAAAGCATGTTTTAAAGCAGGGGACTTGAAAGAGCTAGGAAATAGCCCAAAACAGCCAATAAACAACTAGTGCAGGTAAGCAAAAATGCAATAAAAAGCTTATTTAGGTATTACAGCCGTTACAAACTTGCTTTTTTGAGAAAATGATGCATGGGTGTTGGAGCAGAGGTAAAGTGCAAAAAACCATGCCAAAGTGGGTTTTAAAGCAGGGAACTTGAAAGAGGTAGAAAATAGCCAAAAACAGCCAACAAACAACTAGTTACTGGGCTGGGACCACTTCTCCAGGGACAGATGCGCTGCTCAAAGCTCCACACTCTCACTGGTGAACAGAGAAGTTTCTTCCTATCCAAGTAAGGGTATGGGTAACACAGGATCTTGTACTGACGTCCGTAATACAGCAAAACCTGAATTCAAGAATATTCTAGCACAGTAAAGGCAGGAAAACAAGGATATATTTTTTGTTTTTTTTTTCTTTTTTTTTAGGACAGTAACAGAGGCAGAAAAAATACAGTAAATGCTTTGCACATGCTAGCGCACTTGAGTGGGCAGCCTTAACAGTTAAATCAAACAACTAACAATGACGTTAAAGAGCAGGTAAGCAAAAATACAATAAAAAGCTTATTTAGGTATTACAGCAGTTACAAACTTGCTTTTTGGCAAGAAAATGCAGTCACTAATGTAAGGGTAGAAGAGAAATATTTAATCAGGTAGCAGTCACTCTTTTTTTCATGTCTCTGCTGCTAGCACCCCTCTGCAGGACCACGAGGAGCTTGACTGAGCCAGAGCAAGGGCAAAAGCCACAACAAAGCAGGTTTTAAAGCAGGGAACTTGAAAGAACTAGGAAATAGCCCAAAACAGCCAATTAACAACTAGTTACTGGGCTGGGACCACTCCTTCAGGGACAGATAGGCTGCTGAAAGCTCCCCACTCTCACTGGTGAACAGAGAAGCTTAATCCTATCCAAGTAAGGATATGGGCAACACAGGAACTTGTACTGAAGTCCGGAATACAGCAAAACCTGAATTCAGGACTATTCTAGTGCTGTAAAGGCGGGAAAACACGGATTTTTTTTTCTTTTTTTTTCTTTTTTTTAGGACAGTAACAGAGGAAGGAAAAATACAGTAAATGCTCTGCACAGGCTAGCATACTTGAGTGGGCAGCCTTAACAGTTAAATCAAACAACATACAATGACTTTAAAGTTCAGGTAAGCAAAAATGCAATAAAAAGCTTTTTTGAGTATTACAGCAGTTACAAACTCACTTTTTGGCAAGAAAATGCAGTCGCTAATGGAAAGGTAGCAAAGAAATACTTACTCAGGTAGCAGTCACTCTTTATTCATCTCTCTGCTGCTACCACCAATCTGCAGGACCACGAGGACCTTGGCTGAGTTGGAACAAGTGCAAAAACTGCTCCAAACCAAGTTTTAAAGCAGGGGAATTGAAAGAGCTAGGAAATAGCCCAAAACAGCCAATAAACAACTAGTTACTAGGCTGGGACCACTCCTCCAGGGACAGATAGGCTGCTAAGTGCTCCCCATTCTCACTGGTGAACAGAAAAGCTTCCTCCTATCCAAGTAAAGATATGGGCGACACAGGAACATGTACTGAGGTCCGGTATATAGCAAAACATGAATTCAGGACTATTCTAGCACAGTAAAGGAGGGAAAACATGGATATTGTTTTTGTTTTTTTTTTCTTTTTTTTAAGACAGTAACAGAGGCAGAAAAAATACAGTAAATGCTCTACACAGGCTAGCGCACTTGTGTGGGCAGCCTTAACAGTTAAATCAAACAACAAACAATGACTTTAAAGTGCAGGTAAGCAAAAATGCAATAAAAAGCTTATTTAGGTATTACAGCAGTTACAAACTCACTTTTTGATGACAAAATGCAGTCGCTAATGGAAAGGTACCAACGAAATACTTAATCAGGTAGCAGTCACTCTTTTTTCATCTCTCTGCTGCTAGCACCACTCTGCAGGACCACGAGGAGCTTGGCTGAGTCAGAACAAGTGCAAAAACCGTGCCAATGCAGGTTTTAAAGCAGGGGATTTGAAAGAGCTGGGAAATAGCCCAAAACAGCCAATAAACAACTAGTTACTGGGCTGGGACCACTCCTCCAGGGACAGATAGGCTGCTCAAAGCTCCCCACTCTCACTGGTGAACAGAGAGCTTCCTCCTATCCAAGTAAGGATATGGGAAACACAGGAACTTGTACTGAAGTCCGGAATACAGCAAAACCTGAATTCAGGACTATTCTAGCACGGTAATGGCAGGAAAACAAGGATATATTTTTGTTTTTTTTTTTTTTAAGACAGTAACAGGGGTAGAAAAAATACAGTAAATGCTTTGCACAGGCTAGCACACTTGAGTGGGCAGCCTCAAAAGTTAAATCAAACAACAAACAATGGCTTTAAAGTGCAGGTAAGCAAAAATGCAATAAAAAGCTTATTTAGGTATTACAGCAGTTACAAACTTGCTTTTTGGTGAGAAAATGCAGTCGCTAATGTAAAGGTAGCAAAGAAATACTTATACAGACCTTTTTTTTCCCCCTTCTAGCAATTTGGGCCCCAAAGGGGTTTGGTTAAAAAAAAAACCAGCCCAAAAAAGAGGGGGTTGAAAGGCTAGGAAATAGCCCAAAAAGGAATAAACAACAATGGGGGGAAATTCCCGGGACAAAGGGGTTAAACCCCCTTATTAAAAGAGGCCCTCCTTGTAAAAATGGGCAAAAGGAATTTAAATAAATCAGAAAACCTTTCAACTTTCTCCAAAAGGGGGAAAAAAAATTTTTTTTTTTTTTTAGCAAACAAGGGAGTAAGAAAGTTAAGGCTGATTGGGGAAACCTTAACATTTTCCCCAAAAAAAATTTAAAAGGGAGGTAAGCAAAAAACTAAAAATTATTTTAAAGAGTTCAAAAACCCCTTTTTTTTGGAAAAGATTAATGAAAGGGGCAAAAAAAAACTTTAAACAGGTACAGTTTTTACCCCGTTAAACCCCCCTTAGGAAAAGGGTTTGGGGCAGAAAAAACAAAAACTTGCCCAAAAAAGGTTTTTGCAGGGGACTTAAAACAAAAACCCAAAAAGGAAAAAAAAAATAACTTGGGAATCCCCAGGGACAATGGTGTAAATCCCCCTCTAGGTAACAAATCTTAATAAAGGTAGGGGAACACCTTTCAATCCGTCAGCAAAACCTGAAAGGACTTTCTAGCCAAAAAAAAACGGAAAAATTTTTTTTTTTAGGAATAAAGAGGGAGAAAAAACAAAACCAAAAACCCCTTATGGGGAGCCTCCCCGAAATAAACCCAAAAAAAAACTTTAAAGTGCAGGAAGCTCAAAAAAAGTTTTTTAAAGGATTTGCAACAAACTGTTTTGGTAGAAAATGATCGCTAATTAAAGGGAAAGAAAAAAAATGGGTTTTTTTCTTTGGCCAGACCCCCGCAGGACCCCAAAGGGGTTGGGGAGCGCAATGAAAACCGCCAAAAGGGTTTTTAAACAAAAAAAAGCTAAAAAAACCCCAAAAGGGAATAAAAACTTTTGGGTAAACCCCTTCCCCAATGGTGCCAAAGCTCCCCCCCCAGGTAACAAGAATTCCCCCATCCCGTAAGGATTCAACCCTTGTCTGAATCCGAAACAGAAAACCCGAATTTGGACATTCAACAAAAGGGGGAAAAAAAAAAGGAAAAAAAAAAATTTTTTTTTTTTTTTT